>NW_005370315.1:1197243-1198683 GCF_000412655.1 Myotis brandtii | reverse complement strand
CTGCAGCAAGCAAGCCTCATGCTCGCTTCAGTGCCTGGCTGCCAGCCGCCATCTTGGCTGACAGTTAATTTGCATATACTCACTGATTAGCCAATGAAAAGGGTAGCGGTCGTATGCTAATTACCATGTTTCTCTTTTATTAGTGTAGATGACATGGAGTTGGCACAATGTTCAGGCTTGGAAATCTGTTCATCATGTATTCATATTTTTTGATATATTTACTAGCAGCTAGTCCTTACTTTCTGTAATTTAGAAAAAAAATATTTAGATTCTATTCTTAAATTTGTTTTTTTCTTGAGATTTGCTCCATGCACAATATGGAAATGTTAATTTAGCGGAATGTCTTTGCCAAACTATAATATTGTTTATGGTTATCCTGCTCGGGCCTAAGTGCTACACACCAGTTTAAGGGAGCCATCATGAGCTGGGTATTGGGGCGGGGGCTTCTTCTTGACTCTGTGGCCCCAGTTTCAGCAAAGCTATGCTTCCTGTCAAGTTGATGCAGTTGTTACAGAGACCAACCTAACCTGGATATTTACCACTCAGGAAGTTCAAAAAGATGTCCTAGCAGGAAAAAAATGGTCTGACAGCCCAATTTGTATCATGCAAAATGATTGCTTCATTTCCTCACATAACCCCTAAATGGTTATTCATGAAGTGTACACAGGCACACCTCGGAGATAATGCAGGTGCAGCTCCAGACCACCCTAAAAAGTGAAATATAATCTTTCTTGCCTTCAACTTGTAAAAAACACATCTGTGAAGCTCAATGAAGCAAAGTGCAATAAAATGAGATGTGCCTGTATTGCATTTCCCCACCTTTACTTACATCTAATCATTAGCAAGATAAAAGCACCTATAAAGCCAGTGCTTGCCTCCCTGCTCTAGCACGGGGTTCTCAACCTTTCCTGCCTGTCACAATCTCCTGGAGGACTGGCCCCGTCTTCCTCGAGTTTCTGATGTGGGAGGTTTGGGGCGGGCGGAGCCTGAAAATTTACATTTTAATGTGTTTCCAGGATATGCTGATGCTACTGGTCCAGGAATCAGGCCTTGGGAAACACTGCAGGCCCCATGGCTTTTCTGCTTATTGTAAGATCATGCACAATCCTACCATCCGTTTTAGTCACAAACACAGTCTCCATGCAGATGGAAAACTATCTAAACCAAGATATTAACCCTAGTTCAAGGTAAGAGTTGCCCAGTGTTCTCTTGTTTGAGTCTGGTGCACCAATGGAAAGGAAGGATTGCCAACGCCTGCTCTCTCTCCACTCATCTCCTCCCCACTTTCAAACTTTAGGTGCACACCCTACTAGCAGGGGGTGGGAGGACATATGAGGAGGAAAAAATTAAGGGAAATAAGATTACAAAGTTCTGAATTATAAGTACAATCAACAGATGCAAGACACTGGGGGATGAGGGCAAGTGCTGGGGGTAGGGGAG
>NW_005370315.1:1178009-1197225 GCF_000412655.1 Myotis brandtii | reverse complement strand
TATGCATGCATATAAGCATAACCAATGGACGCAAGACACTGGGGGCAGGGGGTGAGGGCATGTGCCGGGGGATAGGGGAGGTCAGGGGAAGGTCAATGGGGGGGGGTGGAGACATATGTACTATTATTTGTAATACCTTAAACAATAAAATAAATTTTTTTTAAAAAAAAGTTCTGAATTGACTGCTCTCTGTTGCTGTTCCAGGCAGGCTTTATATACCCTTTTTTTTTTTTTTTTAAGAATCCAAAGAGCAACCCATTTATTCCGGTCTCTAGCAGACAGTTCCCAATTTCATTCCCCTCATCATTACTAGTAACATGAGGACGGATCCTGGGCCACTGAAGCAACTGCGGTTCCCTGGCTCCTGGGCCCATGCCCTCCTTAGCCTGCGGGGAGGCAATCTGTGTCAGAGGTAGAGTTGGCACCTCCAGAGGGTAAGCAGAGCTGGGCAGATGCCTGGACTGAGGGCTGGAAGAGCAGGGAGCAAGGGTGTAAGTCCATGAGTCCAGCTGGAGCTTTTACTTGCTGCCTGCCATGACCTTGAGGTCCTGCAGGCCATGGCGAGCAGCCTGGCCACGAGCTGCCTCTCTGGGGGCTGCAGAGCCATGACACACGGTGTTCAACTGTGTGGACAGCTCACCAGACACTGGCAGAGCCCACTCAGACTCAACTCCTCAGTACCTAGGAGTTGACAGGGAAGGCCTGCTCCTCAGACAGCTCGCTAGCTAGAGGACACTGCAGCAGGCAGGGCCCAGGCACCTAAGGAGCCCAAGGAGCAGCTGCGGATGTAGAAAGCTCACTTCAACATCTTTGCTCCACTTCTTCCTTTTGCCATCCTTACAAGTTGAGAGCCTTCCTACCTGTTCTTTTTTTCTTTGAAAAGCTGCATTTTAGTCTGGCATCTCACTAAAAGTGTCTTATCTCTTATCTCTCTGGGAGCCCCAGCTGAAACTTTCAATGTTAATGTCCTCTAACCATGGAAATCTTGTATTTTCTGGAGCCAAACTGTTTGCAATACTCATCCCCAAGACTGTGTGTTCTCCAAACTATTCCCTATGCAAATGCCCTGATGAAGAGTGAGGATTTTATTAAAGGTGCCACAGGGACAGATCAAAGGTCACCTATCAGATACCCCTGTGTATCACACCCGAAGCCAGTGATGGCGAACCTTTTCGGCGTGTCAGCGTTTTGAAAAACCCTAACTTAACTCTGGTGCCGTGTCACATATAGAAATTTTTTTATATTTGCAACCATAGTAAAACAAAGATTTATATTTTTTATATTTATTTTATATATTTAAATGCCATTTAACAAAGAAAAATCAACCAAAAAAATGAGTTCGCGTGTCACCTCTGACACGCGTGTCATAGGTTCGCCATCACTGCCCTAAGCTCATTCAGCCATTCCCTTTCTGGGTTCAACTTCTCTTTCCTCTCCAACCTTCCAAATCCTTCCTTGGGAATATCAAACCCTTCTCTTCTTTATTATGCAGAGTAATTCTTCCTCAGGCAAGCTGGACCTAGCAGGCATTAGGGTTTGGGAGGTTCAGATTCTTGCAAGTAATCGCCTCAGTAAAATCAAGTGGGAACCTCTACAAGCTCCTTCATTTTACTCCTTATTGTTGTAACTATGTTGTCTCATTTAATCTTTAGGATAAACACTGTGGATAAAATATTAGAAGAGTTATTATAAATGTTTAAAATGGGATACAAAGATCTTAAGCTACTTACTCAACTTCACAAAGTAGAGAAATAGCTAAATTTGTTTTTTATCTCAGAGGCACAGTCCATCATCAGTGAATCCCATGCCAGCATGTCTTACCCACAGCCTCCTTCCTAGTCCACCCAGGCACATCCTGACAGGCGAGTGCCAGAAGCAGAAACGGGTGTGAGCAGATAACCTGGCCCAAGGACAGGGAAGGCTTAGTACCAGCTGACCAGAACCAGCACTCCACCGAGAAATGGAATTGCTTTTTAGCCAGCAGCTGCTATCGTCAACAATTGTATTGGCCACCATTTAAAAAAGGTTAATTTCAAATTCCTTGTATTCAAAATTCCCACCAATTAGCTCAGACTGACACAGTTGTGTGCATATTATAACAAGAGGGGCAGCCACCCTCTCCTGTGGAGGAACAAGGGATTTACTTCTGAAGCTAGTATTAGCATTAATGGGAGCCATGAATCTACCTTGTCTCATTTCAGTGGGGGAGAGAGCTAGCTGCATGATGAATGTAGATAAGATTATTCTATTCAAAGCATTGCTCACAATTTCTATGAGGCCCTAAGTTTATCTCCCTATATGTCTTTATGAACCAAATTTAGCTCCAAAGTCATAATGCTTTACATTATCAGCTGTATCAGGTAATGTCACCAATGATAAGCACCTGCTGTTAAAATAAATGCAGCGTTCTGTTCTGCATCTCAACTTTTTTTTATGCAGGCTCCTAGAGGCTGTGCAACAGTGGGAATCCATTTATCAGCACAAAACAGCCTCCTGTTTACACATGACCACTTGGTAATCATGCAGCCTGTGTACAAGAAGTCAAGAAAAATAATAAGCATGGCTCAGGCTGCAAGGCTGGAACAAGGGGGCTGTCTTTTGACAATCAAGCACTATTTATGAGGATTAATGTGGCTTTTGATAAACTATCAAACCACCATGGAGGCCAGCTTTAGAACAGGGCACACTGAAGACCTTTTGTGCTCTTCATTTTCATGAAGACTCTTCACAGGGCATGCTGAGCAATTGTTTGCTATTGGAAATCAAATGTATTAAAAGAAAGCAGAGCTTATGTATTCTCCCTGAAAACTCAAGTTATCTCACTTATTCTCTTTTCATACCAAAAACATCATGTTCTGCCATCATAAAAGGTAAAGATATCGTATCTTTTTTTCCCATAAACCCAAGGTCCCCAAAGCATATGTACACTTTTCCTGAATTTGAATTTATGCTCCTGGTATGAGCATAGTTCCACAGAGGAGCCAATTGCTACAGAATTTCTGAAATGCAACAAAGCCCTGACAACTGCAAAACTTTCTGGTCATCTCATCTGGTTGAAGTGGGATTACAATAATATTTTCAAGGTAAGTGTTGGGAGACAGTCCTTCATGTATTTCTCAGGCTTCTACACATCTTGCTGGGCATGCCAGGAGTGAAATGCCATGAGTACTCTACACACTGCCTTTATCAGGACTATGTTTGCATTGAGCAACCTTGAAAGATGAGTTAAGATATTTCCCCAAAGGACAGGCTTACTGCTTGCTATAAAAAGTAGTGAGTTCCCAAATTATTGTTTCTCAGGTATGATGCAAAACCTCTGCATGTGGGCACCATCTGCTCCATCTCACGTGGGACTGAGGCAAGGAAAATGGATACAAACATACTAATGCTCATGCTGTTGCTGTACCATGAGTAATAAAGCCCATCATCTCTGACAAAGAGTCTCTTTTCTGCCAGCATCCATGAAATAAAAACAGGATGATGGATTAGCTTACAAGTAGGATAAAATTCAACTCTGGGCCTGACACTAAGATGTAGTATCTGTGCATATTCCAATATCCAGAAGACTACTGGTAAAATAATGGGAGAAAACTCTTTCTATTAATATATTAGCATATTTTTTAATCCTTCCCTTTCTCCTTCCCCCTTCCCTCCTCCCTCCCTCCCTTCCTTCCATCCTTCTTTCCTTCCTTCCTTCCTTCCTTCCTTCCCTCCTTTTCCATCCTTGGGCTTGTTACTTTAACATGTATCCTTCCTTCCTTCCTTCCTTCCTTCCTTCCTTCCTTCCTTCCTTCCTTCCCTTTCTCCCTTCCAGAAGTGGAAATGTGATCCATTCTAGGATTACACCCTCCTGTTCACAACAGTTGGTTCAGGAATGCGGCTCAAGCCAAGTAAATGAGACTCAATTTATTGTACACCAACTTTAAAATAAAAACTATTCTAGCAACTGCAAATATATTTAGAAGCAAAATAGAAAAGATTTTTCTTTGGAAAAGCTTATATAGGAGTGGAATTTTCCTGGAAGTATTAGGAAGGAGCTGCTGTCATTGAGCTGGGGTTGCTAACGTAGTAGAATGTATGACTAAATTTGTGGTGGCCATCCTATCTCCTCACTGGGATATCCTATGCAATAATGAACTTACCCCAGACGAAAGCAGAGGAAGAGATGGATTCCATTTGAGAACCTTGTGTAGTCATGAATGTCTGATCCAATCTACTCCTGGATAGTTCAGTCACATAGCAGATCAATTCCATTTTTAAGTCAAGCCATTCTCAGTTATGTGTCTGTCACCTAAAACCAAAAGCCCTATATTATTAAGTAAATTTGGGTAATACTGCATACTATACTGGAGAAGTCCTATGCAAGTTAGCATATTAAAGTCATATAAAGTCCTACTATAAAAAACATTATTTAATTTTGTTTAATTTGGAATTTCTCATACTATTTCCCATGGACCTTTCCATATTTTTTAAGTAATATTTATCAACTTTTTATTAAACTGATGTCCTATGGACCTCAACTGGAGAATATTGGAATATTCTTTTCCCTGCAGATTCACCATAAACTCATAAATCATAGAATAAAGCAGAATAAACAGAAAATGTGTGCACGCATAAAAGTGTTCATCTATATAAGCTTGTACTTATTCCACTAGCATTTAATGAAAACCCACTATGTGTCAGACAGAGTGAAGGACACTGAATACATAAACCCCAAAGGAAAATTACAGCAGATTATTACACAAAAACCAGTGCCTTCCTATTGATCATAGAAACATTATAAATGTCTAAAAAATGTTGGAGTGTTTAATTCCCATAAAGAAGTATTATATTAAACTCTATCAGGAGAGTGACATCAGACAAATGGTGGTGTAAGGGTGCATCTTTTCCTCTCCCCCTGAAATTTCAACAAGTTAACCATCTATAATTCAAAAAGGAAATCCTGCTCAATGCAGATGCGCGCCTGAGAGACCCATGGAATAAACACCTGAAGTTGGGCAACTGGGAATAAACTGGGAGACAAGACTCAGCCCTACAGCTGGGAGCTCGCGAATGGGCCAGGAGAGGGAAGAAAGCCGGCAGTAGCAGGGACTTCCTTTGGCCATGAGGAACAGAGAGCTGTGGGGGGAGGGAGGTGATGGAGATAGCCTAGCAGGGTGAGTGGCAAGTGATGAGAGTGAACAGTGTCTGAGTCAGCAGATGCCTGACAGAGCATGGGGTTCCACCATGTGGCTCCCCAATGTGGGGCTGGGCCATGGTGTTTCAGACAAAGAAGCAGAACCACAGAGCCATGTTACTAATTAGACTCCCAAAACTCACCTCCCATTGCCCTTGGAGTTGGGTCCAGGAGCATATTATCTGTAAATCAAGAGTTATTGCACTAGAATCACTATTTCTCTCTGTGACTGATCCCAGGAGGGGAATTGGGACAGGACCCCATGAGGTCAGGGGTCAGCATTATGGTGAGGGCAAAACAAACTCCACCCCCAAGCAGCAGGGCTGTGCTGTCTTATGGATGCCCTGGAGGTTCAAGCCTGTGAGACCACAGAGGTAAAATCTTGCAATTCAGCACCATCTACAGGAAATAATAGAAAGACTTCTTCAGAGATAAAAGCATAAGCAAAGTAGGACAGCAAATACCATGAAGAACCACAGTAACGATGACCAGAAAGAAAGTGATAAATACCCAGAAAGCAGGCTGGAACATGTGGAAATATGATATAAATGACAGAGATTTCAAGATTGAAATTCAGAAAACACTCAATGATATGCCAGAAAATACTGACAGGCAATTCAGTGCATTCAGTAAACAAATCAATGAACAAAACAAGTACTTTACCAAGGAGATTGAAACTTAAAAATAAAAATTGGAAGTCCTAGAAATGAATCATGCAATTAAGATTAAGAGTGAACTACTGAGCATAGGAAACAGAACCATCGAGACAGAGGAAAGAACTAGTGATATTGAATATAGGAATTAAGAAATTATGCAGAAAGAAGGAGAGAGAGACCTGAGAATAAAGAAAAATCAAAGAGTTCTATGAGACCTATCTGACTACATTAGAAAAAAGAAATATTAGAATTACGGCATTGCAGAAGAGGATGAATGGGAGCATGGAATAGAGAGTCTATAAAACAAGCAGTGGGTGAGAACTTCCCAAATCTATGGAAAGAACTAGATCCTTGAATCCAAGAAGCAAATGGAACACCTAGTTACCTCAATCCAAAGAGGCCCTCTCCAAGGCAGTTTGTATTGAAGCTGTTAAAAATTAATGACAAAGAAAGAATGCTCAAAGCAGCCAGGGGAAAAAAGGAAATGACCTATAGAGGAAAAGCCATCAGAATTTCATTCAACTTCTCAGCAGAAACTCTACAAGCCAGAAGATAGTGAAACCAAATATTCAAATGTCTGAAAGAATGAAATTACCAGCCACGTACAATATATCCAGCAAAATCATCCTTTAAATATGAAGGGAAAATGAAGATGTCCCCAGACATACAGAAGCTGAGGGATTTTATCACCAGAAAACCTCCCTTTCAGAAAATACTCAGGAAGTTATTCTACCTGGAACAAAGAACATAAGGTCACAACTACAAGTAAGATCACCAAAATCTTACAGCATAAACAGGGATCATTTGTGACAACAAAAACAAAAAAGGGGATGGGGAAAAGTCTGAACTGGCAAAAGATGATGAACATCAGGTGCATTCAAAGGGTAAAAACTATGATATATATTCATTTTTAATAAACCTAATGCTAATCACACAAAAAAATTCCCAAACCAGGACATATAGCTTTAAGAAAGAGGAAAGAAACAAAACAACTCACAGAAACATAAAGCAAAAGAACCAAGGGAGGCACAGAGCTACCAGAAAACAAAAGATAAAATGACTATAGGAAATCCTCATATCAATAATTACCTTAATGTTAATGGTCTGAATTCACCAATAAAGAGGCACAGAGTAGCAGAGTGGCAAAGATAAATAAATAAATAAATAAATTACATGCTGCCTACAAGAGACACATCTGACCTGCAAAGACAAAGGTAGAGTCGAAGTAAAAGGTTTGGAAAATGATTCTCCAAGCAAATATCATCCACAAAAAAAGCAGGTAAAGCCATAGTTATATCTGACAAGATAGATTTAAAGATAAAAAATATAACAAGAGACAGAGATGGACACTTTATAATGATAAAGGGAACACTACATCAAGAAAACATAACCCTTCTTAATATATCTGCACCCAACCAGGGAACACCGAAATATATAAAACTACCACTCACAAAACTAAAGGGAGAAACAGATAAAAACACAATCATAGTTGGAGATTTTAATACTCCACTGACAGCCTTAGACAGATCAACCAAAAATTCAATAAAGAACTATTGGCCTTAAATGAAATGCTAGACCAAATGGAAATGATTGACATTAACAGAACCTTCCACCCCAGAATATCAGATTATACATTCTTCTCCATTGCACATGGAACATTCTCAAGGATATATCATATTTGGGGTCACAAAACTAGCATCAATAAGTTCAAGAAGATTTAAATTATACCAAGTATATTCTCTGACCATGATGCTTTAAAATTAGAAATCAAATGCAGAAAGGAAAAAAAAGAAACCCACAAATATATAGAGATTAAACAACATACTACTAAAAACTGACTGGGTCAAAGAAAAAAACAAACAAAAAAATGAGATCAATAAATATATAGAAACAAATGAGAATGACAATACAACATATTAAAACCTCTGGGATGCAGCGAAAGCAGTAATGTGAGGAAAGTTTACACCATTACAGGCCTATCTCAAGAAACAAGAGAAATCCCAAGTAAATAACCTAACATCAAATCTTAAAGTACTAGAAAAAGAAGAACAAAAGCAACCCTAAGTCAGCAGAAGAAAGGAAATAATAAAAATTAGAGCAAAATTAAATGAAATAGAGGACAAAAAGACTTTACCAAAAAAATCAATAAAACAAAGAGCTGGTTCCTTGAAAAGATTAATAAAATTGACAAACCCCTGGTTAGACTCACTAAGGACATAAGGGGAAACACCCATATAAACAAAATCAGAAATGAGAGAGGAGAAGTCACCACAAACATCACAGATATACAAAGGATAGTACTAGAATATTATGAAAGCCTTTATACCACCAAATTCAATAACCTAGAAGTAATGAACAAGTTACTAGAAATATATAACCTTCCTAGACTAAATCATGAAGAATTGGAAAACCTAAATATATGGATCAGCAGTGAAGAAATTGAAACAACCATCAAACCCCCCTCCCCGCCAGGACCAGATGGCTTTGTTATGGCAAAATTTCCAGACAGCAGAAAGACATACAACCAGGCACTCGGAAGATTCAGAAAATGCACTTTATTGCAGAAGTACTAGTGCTGTGGCTCAGGGGAATTGGCTCCTAAAGCTGAGCACTGATTGCAGCAGGATTTCTCTTACAAAGAGCATTAAGTTTTTTGTTCCCAGTTCCTGGGCTTTTTGCGGGCTTTTGCAGCCCCCACTTATGACAGTGGTATGGGGGAGATGAGACTACAATCAAAGGCTCCAGCTGGCATCAGCAGTCAGCTACCCTTGTGGGGGTTGTGCATGGTTTACAGATGAGACTACAATCAAAGGCTCCAGCTGGCATCAGCGGTCAGCTACCCTTGTGGGGGTTGTGCATGGTTTACGGTCCCTGTAAGATAAGTATTCAGGGAAACAGGTTTTTCAAGGCTAGCGTCCACAGACGTCAGCTATTGTAATTAGTCATCAGGCGATGAGATGATGTTGATGAGATGATTTTGCTGAGATGATGTTTTGACTCCTGGTGGGTCAGCCTGACCATGCCTATCAGCTCTGCTTGCTGGATTCACAGCTGAGTCACTTCCCCAATCCCTTCCCACAGGCTTTGAAAAGGAAACTTTAAGAAAAACTTAACTCCCTATTCATATACTAGAGGCCCGATGCATGAAATTCTAGGCCTGGCTGGTGAACAGGGCTGATCAGTTCTCCACCTCACTGTTTCCTCCTTCCCTTGCGGCCCGTGCGCCGCCACCTCATGGTTCCCCGTCTTCCAGCCACCCTGCCTCCTCCTTCCCTCGCAGCTGACGCACCACCACCGCATGGTTCCCCACCTTCCAGCCTCCGCGCCTCCTCCTTCCCTCACTCCCTCAGTGCCCCACCACCACCGCTGGTCACCCATCATGTTCCACGCTGCTCCCTGGTGGTCAGCGCACATCATAGTGAGCAATCAAATTCCTGGGCTCTTGGTCAAACTCCTTAGGGGACAATTTGCATACTAGCCTTTTATTATCTATACTAATAAAAGAGAAAGATGCAAATTGACCATACCTTCATGATGCCCACCAGCCAATCAGGAGTGAGTATGCAAATTAACCCAACAAAGATGGTGGGTTAATTTGCATACACAGGCACCGAGCAGCCAGGGGCAGGGCAGGATGCTTGCATCGTTGCCATGGCAACGACTCAGGCCTTCCTCACCGCCCCAGCCACTCATGCAGCGTGGGAAGGCGGAAAGGCGGCTCCGGCCTATCTACACTAATAAAAGAGAAAGATGCAAATTGACCATACCTTCATGATGCCCACCAGCCAATCAGGAGTGAGTATGCAAATTAACCCAACAAAGATGGTGGGTTAATTTGCATACACAGGCACCGAGCAGCCAGGGGCAGGGCAGGATGCTTGCATCGTTGCCATGGCAACGACTCAGGCCTTCCTCACCGCCCCAGCCACTCATGCAGCGTGGGAAGGCGGAAAGGCGGCTCCGGCCAGAGCAAAGGCGGTGTTGGCAGCCAGGGGAAGAAAGGCTCATTCTTGCATGAATCTTCGTGCATCAGGCCTCTAGTGTAGGTTAAGAAATTTAACCACCTATGTACATAAGTATATGTATTCTAAGATTTAAAATAATATGATTAATTTTTAGATTAATTCAGGTGCTCTATCTATCCTATATAATAAAACCCTAATATGCAAATTGACCACTCGGCGGAACGAATGCTGGAACAATCAGTTGCTATGATGTGCAATGACCACCAGGGGGCAGATGCTCAATGCAGGCGCTGCCCCCTGGTGGTCAGTGTACTCCCATAGTAGGAGCACCTCTCAGCCAGAAGCTGGGCTCACAGTTGGTGAGCACAGCAGCAGTGGTGGGTGCCTCTCCTGCCTCCACTGCAGGCAGGCGGTAAGGAGCAAGGGGTCCCGGACTGCGAGATCCCTGGACTGCAAGAGGGATGTCTTACTGCCAGCTTAGGCATTGGACCTAATCCGACAGGCAGACATCCCCCGAGGGGTCCCAGACTGCGAAAGGGTGCAGGCCGGGCTGAGGGACAGCCCCCCTCACAGTGCACAAATTTTGTGCACCATGCTTCTAGTTAGATTATAAGTCCCCCTATCAGCTTCACCAGTGAATTCTACCAAATGTTCAAAGATTTAAAACCTATCCTTCTCAAACTCATCCAAAAAATTGAAGAAGAGACAATACTTTCTAACACATTCTATGAGGCCAATATGACCCTGATACCAAAACCTGGCAAACACACACAAAAAAAAACCTACACATAAATATCTCTGATGAATACAGATGCAGAAATCTTAAACAAAATACTAGCAAATTGAATACAACAGTACACCCAAAATATAATTCATCATGATCAAGTGGCGTTTATCCCTGGTGGTCAGTGTACTCCCATAGTAGGAGTGCCGCTCAGCCAGAAGCTGGGCTCACAGTTGGCGAGCACAGCAGCTGTAGTGGGCACCTCTCCTGCCTCCACTGCAAGCAGGCGGTAAGGAGCAAGGGGTCCCGGACTGCGAGATCCCTGGACTGCAAGAGGTATGTCTTACTGCCAGCTTAGGCTCGATCCATGGGTGCATTGGACCTAATCCGACAGGCAGACATCCTCCAAGGGGTCCCAGACTGCGATAGGGTGCAGGCCGGGCTGAGGGACACCCCCCCTCACAGTGCACAAATTTTGTGCACCATGCCTCTAGTTATGGTTAGTGCACTCCCACAGCCAACCTCCTGCAGTTCCTCTCCCTGGCTGGCCAACCTCCCACGGTCCCTCCCCCAACTGGCCAATCTCCCACAGTCTTCCCTGGCCATGATTGCCGGCCAGGCCAATGGACCCCACTTATGCATGAATTTGTGCACCGACACACACAAAAAAACCTACACATAAATATCTCTGATGAATACAGATGCAGAAATCTTAAACAAAATACTAGCAAATTGAATACAACAGTACACCCAAAATATAATTCATCATGATCAAGTGGCGTTTATTCTAGGGGCACACGGATGGTTCAACATATGCAAATCAATCAATGTAATACACCACATTAACAAAAGAAAGGATAAAAATCATATGATCTTATGAATAGATGCAGAAAAAGCATTTGATAAGACACAATATCCATTTATAATGAAAACACTTAATAAAATAGGAATAGAAGGAGAGTACCTCAACATAATAAAGGCCATCTATATATATAAAAGCCTAAGTGACCAAATGACTGAAAAACTGAATGACTGGTCGACCAATCGACCAGTTGCTATGATGCGCACTGACCTCTAGAGGCAGACACTCAATGCAGGAGCTGCCCCCTGGTGGTTAGTGCACTCCCACAGCCAACCTCCTGCAGTTCCTCTCCCTGGCTGGCCAACCTCCCATGGTCCCTCCCCCAACTGGCCAACCTCCCACAGTCCTCCCTGGCTGGCTGACATACACCCCCCGCAATTGGCCATGATTGCCAGCCAGGCCAATGGACCCCACTTATGCATGAATTTGTGCACCAAGCCTCTATATATTATAAACCCTTAGCTTATGTCATAATCAATGGTGACAAATTGAAAGCTTTTCCTCCAAGATCCTCCAAGGATGTTCACTCCCACAACTCTTATTCAACTCTAGTGGCATGGTGCATGAATTCATGCACATTGAAAGGAAATTTATTAGAAATACTTTAAATATATATTTTATTGATTGTTTACAGAGAAGAAGGGAGAGGGATAGAGAATTAGAAACATTGATGAGAGAGATCGATCAGTTGCCTCCTGCATGCCTCCCAGTGGGGATGTGTCCACAACCAAGATACATGCCCTTGACCGGAATCGAACCTGGGACCCTTCAGTCCGCAGTCCAACGCTCTATCCACTAAGCCAAACCGGTTCGGCAGAAATACTTTAATATCGCTATTTGCCCTTTCTCTATAATAGAAGTGTCAACCAAATTCACAATTGACAGTGACAGATCGAAACACACATGTGCGATTGGCACCAGCAAGAGCATTATATATATCATGCATGTGCGGGTCAACTTAGCCTTTTATATATATAGAATAAACTTGTTTAATTAGACCTGCTTCTTGATTTAGCTAAACTTTTTCCAGCCAAGTGAAACAACCCATCTTCTCTTCCAGGTAATTGTCAGCAACACAGCAGTAAATATCAACATGAAGCAGATAATTATTATAGATCATGCAGGGAGAACAAAGGGTAAAATATTTAACTGCAGCAGTGTTTGACTATATTCTGTGCAGTGAGAAAACCTGAAGTCATTTTCAAGGTCCACCATTTCTTACTTCTTTTCAGTCAGGTCAAGTTCCTAAGCTTTCTAAATCTCCATTTTCTAGCTAATGAAAAGAAAATAGGATTCTACTGAGTCTCCTACTCCAGGACTTCTGTGAGGATCAAATGAGATAAGGTATGGGAAAACACTTCACAGACTTTTGGTTAAAGTGTAAGATGTTTGCACCTGGCTATAAAGCAAAACGTGTTCCTGGGCTGAAGAAACTCCAAGAAGGCTAGTCGCTAGGGAGAGGAAGCCGAGCATTGCTATGTGACGTCATTACCCAGTGCCCTAAGCCACCATTTCTGCACTGGGCTGGGCTGTGGGCTGCCTTTTGCTCCATGGGGTCTTGGCAGCGTCGGCTGCGATTTGGTGGGGTGTCACTCCAGGGTGGTGGCGGGGCCTGTGTCCCACTTGGGGGAATCCGAGTGTTGCTTTGTGGGCACCAGGTACATGGTGCCATTTCTCTTTAAATCGCCAGTGCGCAAGTGCGCATCATGGCAGCACCTGAGTTGAATGTCTGCCCCTGGTGGTCAATGTACGTCATAGCAACTGGTCGGATGGCCAGACACTTGGCATACGTATTAGTCTTTTATATATATAGATAGTGCTGGAAGTCCTAGTTAAAACAGTAAGGCAAGAGAAAGAAATAAAAGGTATCCAAGTAGGGAAGGAAGATGTCAATCTGTCACTTTTTGTGGATGACGTGATTCTGTATATAGAAAACCCTAAACACTTCACCAAAAAACTATTAGAAACAATAAACAAATACAGTCCAGTTGCAGGATACAAAAATCAATGTGCAAAAATCCATTGCCTTCCTTTATACCAACAACAAAACTTCAGAAAAAGAAATGAACAAAACAATTCCTTTTGCAATTGCAACCAAAAGAATAAAATACCTAGGAATAAACTTAACAAAGAACATGAAAGACCTATATACTGAAAATTACAAAGCATTATTAAAAGAAATTGAAAAAGACACAACAAAATGGAAAAATATCCCATGTTCATGGATCGAAAGACTCAACATAGTTAAAATGGCCATATTACCCAAAGCAATATGCAGATTTAATGCAATCCCAATCAAAATCCCAATGTCATTTTTTAAAGAAATAGAATGAGAAATCATCAGATTTCGACCTTGCGAGCTTGTTTGTAGGTTTCAACAGGGGAGCACAGCTACTCATGTACCCTTGGCCGAAGACTGGTCCTCTCCTGAGTGTGGAAAGGTCATCCTCTTCATTTTTTTAAAGAAATAGAATGAGAAATCATCAGATTTGGACCTTGAGAGCTTGTTTGGAGTTTTCAGCAGGGGAGCGCAGCTACTCATGTACCCTTGGCTGAAGACTGGTCCTCTCCTGAGTGGGGAAAGGTCATCCTCTTCGACTGAGCATGCTTCAGGAGGGATGCACCTGGATCGGTGAGGGACGCCTAGTCAGCCAGATTAGCCGAATCAACCATGGAGATCAATAGAGTGACAGATGCCGCAGCCAGATCGCCCTCACATCCAGAAATCATCAGATTTGTACAGAACCATAAAAGACCCTGAATAGCCAAAGTAATCCTGAGAAAATAGAACAAAGCTGGAGGTATCATGCTACCTGACTTCAAATTATACTACAGAGCTATGATAAAAAAAAAAGCATGTTATTGGCAAAGAAACAGATGCATTGACTTCAAATTATACTACAGAGCTATGATAATAAAAAAGCATGTTATTGGCAAAGAAACAGATGCACAGATCAATGGGACAGAATAGAGAGCCCAGCTATAAAACCATATGTATATGGACAGATAATTTTCCACAAAAAAGACAGAAACACACAGTCTCTTCAATAAATACAGCTATAAAACCATATGTATATGGACAGGTAATTTTCCACAAAAAAGACAGTCTCTTCAATAAATAGTGCTGGGAAAACTGGAAAGCCACATGCAAATGAATGAAACTGGACAAAAATTTGTCCCAGTTTGTCCCATGTGCAAAAATTAATTCAAAATGGATTAAAGACCTAAATATAAGACCCGAAAGAATAAGTTACATAGAAGAAAACATAGGTACCAAACTTATGGACCTGGGTCATAGAGAACATTTATGAACTTAACCCCAAAGGCAAGGGCAGTAAAGGCAAAAATAAATGAATGGGACTATATCAAATTAAAAAGCTTCCGCATAGCAAAAGAAACCGACAACAAAACAAAGAGGCAGCCAACCAGATGGGAGATGATATTTGCAAAAAGTAGCTCCAACAAAGGTTTAATTCCCAAAATATATAAAAATCTCATAAAACTCAACACCAAACAACACAATCAAAAAGTGGGCAGAGGACTGAAAACACACCTCTCTCCCAAGAAGACATACAAACAGCCAGTAGATACATGAAAAGATATTCAACCTCACTGGGAATTAGGGAAATGCAAATCAAAACTACAATGAGATACCACCTTACACCTGTTAGAGTGGCCATTATCAACAAGACAAGCAATAACAAGTGTTGGAGAAGTTGTGGGGAAAAAAAGAACCTTCATTCACTGCTGGTGGGAATGTACACTAGTACCACTATGGAAAGCAGTCTGGTGAGCCTGACCGGCATGGCTCACTGGTTGAGTGTAAACCTGTGAACCAGGAGGTCACGGTTCAATTCCCAGTCAGGGCACATGCCTGGGTTGCAGGTTCAATCCCCAGGGTGGGGCATGCAGAAGGTAGCTGATCAATGATTCCTTTCATCATTGTTAATGTTTCTATCTCTCCCTCTCCCTCCCTCTCTGAAATCAATAACAATATATTATAAGATAAAGAGAGAGAGAGAGAAAGAGAGAGAGAGAGAGAGAGAGAGAGAGAGAGAGAAGAAAGAGAGAGAGAGAAAGCAAGCAAGCAGTCTGGCGATTCCTCAACAAATTAAGAATACAGCTACCATACAACCCAACAATCCCTCTCCTGGGTATATACCCAAAAAACTCGAAATCATGTATTTGCAAAGATATATGCATTTCTATATTCATTGCAGCATTATTCACAGTGGTCAAGACATGGAAACAACAAAGGGTCCTGCGATAGAGAACTGGATAAAGAAGATGTGGTACATATACACAATAAAATACTACTCAGCCATAAGAAAGGATGAAATAATGCCATTTGCAGCAAAATGGATGGACCTTGAGAACATTATGCTAAGTGAAATAAATCAGTCAGAAAAAGCTAAGAATCATATGGTTTCACTCATATGTGGGATATAAAACTGAAACTCATGAACACACACAGCAGTGTGGTGGTTGCCAGAGGGAAGTGGGAGGAGAGAGAAAGAGGTCCTAAAGTGACAGGAGGAGATTTGACTTTGGGTGAGAGGCAAATGGTGCAATATATAGATTTTTGTAACATAGAAACCCACACCTGCAACCTATATGTTCATGTTTACCAATGTCACCCCAATCAATTTAATAAATAAATATTTTAAAAATAAAAAAATAAAAAACACTCTATCATATTAAAACATTAAAAATTAATCTTTTTTCTTGATTTTTACTAGGAATTACAAAGTAAATTTCTCAGATTAAAAATATTCATGACCTCTCAGAAGATAGTTAGAAATAGTGAAATATCCAACCTATTTAGAACATGAGGACAATGTAATTTTGTAATAGGAAACTTAATAGTAGATGTACAGCCCATATTACAGTCCAAAGTGTTCCAATTTGGTCAGGAAATAAAACCTAAATCAATAACCTGTGTGTTGAATATTCTAAACAATGAATGGAAATGCTTTGCAACATTATAAAATAGAAAAAGCACATAAAAGAAGAGCAAAAATATAATCTTGAAACCAGACTCCCCAGGAAATGAATTACGTGAATCAATTCAACTCAACAAGTTTTTTGATTCCTACTATTTGTCTAGTCCATTGTTAGGCACTTGGGGCTATTTTAGCTACAACAAAACTTATTCTACAGTCATTTTATTTAGTGTGAGTAATCAGCCTGGAAGGCAGGTATCAGTTTTGACTTGCTCTCTAAGTGCCCATGAAAAATCAGAGAACGCAAATATATCTATTCAAGATGTAAGCTCTAAACACAGAGATTGAGGGAGAAATGAATTCGGTCAGAGTAGCAAGGAGAATCTGAAGAGAAGAATTAATATATGCAAAGCCTATATTTGGGACGTTTATTGTTTTGTTTTATTTTTGGTTTTATTTTGTTTGTTTTTAAAGTACAAAGTGTACATAGTGTAACTGCTTTGACTGAGGCAGACGGAGAACATTGACAGGTAGCTGAAGTTACTAGTAAGTCTGGGCAGGACGGATAGGATTGATGACAGACAATAGGAATAAATGGGGGACGTATCTTATGCATTTATTTTAACAAGCATTTCTTGAATATCTAGTATAGAAAAAACATTGTGGTAAGCCTTTAAAAGTTTATAATAATTAATAATTTCCCAGATTTGTCACCAAAAAGTGTCAATAAAATCAGATACACAAAATAGTGCCCTGAAAAAAGCATGCAGCAAGGGATGTATGATTGAAACAATTGCATGCTATTGAAGGTCAAAATGGGGTAAATTCCTTCCGGCAGGAAGTTAGAAACAGCTGGATACATTCTGAGTCTTAACAATGAGAGATTTTGACAGGTGGAAAAGCACACGAGAAAGAATGAATAGAATGTGATAATTGTAGCATAGAGAGAATGTAGAATTCTACCTCAAGGGAGATAATGGACTTGAAATCATTTTGAGATGGTCTAGCACAGTACAACTGTAAAGGATTATACAGTGGCCTGGGTCAGCTCACTCCCTGTATCTGAGCCTTGTTTCTTCAACTGTGAATTGTAGACAGTCATGCCCCTTCTGTATTTTTCACATGGCTTTTGTCGAGACTTAATAAAAAGATGAACTAAAACGTTTTTAGTAATTTTGTTATCATATGTGTCTCTGTTTTAAAATAAGTTGTTGATATATAACTAATATACAAAAAAGACTGGACAAATTTAAGCTACACAATCTGATGAGTTTGAGTATATGTATGCACCCACAAACCACCACCACAATCAAGGTAATAAATATATTAATCAACTCCAAAAGTTTCCTCACATCTCTTCGTTTTTTCGTTTTGTGGTAAGAACACTCAACATAAGGTTCACCCTCTCAACAAAATGTTTTAAGTGTACAATACAACATTGTTAACTATAGGTCCAGTGTTGTACAGCAGGTCTCTGGAACTTATTCATTTTGCAAAATTGAAACTTTATATCCATCCACCTCCCCATTTCCCCCTTCCCCATTCCAGGGCAACCACCATGCTATTCTCTGCTTCTATGAGTTTGATTATTTTAGATAGTTCATGTATGTGGAACCATAGAGTATTTGTCTGACCAACATATTTTTGTTATCAATCACTTTAAATGTAAAGAGTGGGGGGTTTTTTGCTTATTTATAGTTTTTTATATTTTTGTACACCCTAGTGACCAGACATTACATAACTTAATATGTGATCATCCCAATAAATCCCACACCCATCCAGCACCAGGCCTAGTTGCTAGAATAGTATTGACTATATTTCCTAAGCTGTACTTTACATCCCCATGACTATTCTGTAATAACAATTTGTACTTCAAAATCCCTTCACCTTTTTCACCAATCCCCCCAACCCCAAGTTTATTTATGACCCCCAAACGAAAACCTGCACCTTTAGGTAAGTTAGTCAACTTTACTAGTAAATGAAGTTAAAATAAAAAATAGAAGAATCATTTCCAAGCAAAATCAACAAAGCCATCTGACTAAAGATGCAAATATGAAAACCCAAATACATAGATTTACAGGGAAAAAATGAAATAAAATCTACCTCTCTCTCAGCCTGCTTGCAATGCAGGTTTCTGCCATAGCCTTAGAGAAATTCTAATGTGCTTTGACATATTTATCTGTGGGAGGCTCTGCCATTGCATTAGCATTCTTCAAATTATTTTTACATTTAAATTGATTTCAATTACATAGACATTTCAAAACATTAATATTCATTTGAGATATTTCTGATATCATCTCTCAGTGCGCTAAACTTTTTTGGCACTGGTTCATAATTAACTCACTCCACACGTAACTGCTGGAGAACAACCCTCTGAAATTCTGATTAGTGTAAGAGCCTTTTTTGCATATGCTCGAAGATCCTTAGTTATAAACATTCCATTGACAAAGAGTCCACAGGTATAAAATCTTCCACTAAGATTTCACTTTCAGGTTTCTCTCTCTCCTATTGTTTGAGAATAAGTAACTTAGATGAGAGAGAAACTCAAGCAACAGATATATTCATTCGCTTATTATGAGGAAAAAAGGGAGATAGGGAAGGGAAATAGAGTCTGGAGAGGGAAAAGGCAACTTGACCCCCGTGTGGATCCCCTGAAAGATTTGGTGTGACTGGGATGAACATCCTACAGAAACATATGGGAAAACTATATTGATTTGTGCAAATAGAATCAGCAGAGACAATTTCAGGAGCCATAGACAGAGCATTGTTATTTTATTATTATTATTTTAGAAATCTTTATTGTTGAAAGTGTTACCTAAGTCCCCTTTTTTGCCCCATTGACCTCTTCTAGCCTGCCCCTGTCCCCTGCCCCAAGTCTTCACCACACTAG
>NW_005370315.1:1169650-1177931 GCF_000412655.1 Myotis brandtii | reverse complement strand
TCCTTCCTTCCCTCTGAGATTCGACAGTCTGTTTCATGCTTCTATGTCTCTGGATCTATTTTGTTCATCAGTTTATTTTGTTCATTAGATTCCACATATGAGTGAGATCATGTGATACCCGTCTTTCTCTGACAGGTTTATTTCGCTTAGCATAATAAGGTCCCTTCATGCTATCTCTAAGGGTAAGAGATCTTTCATTTTTACTGCTCACATAGTATTTCCTGGTGTAAATGTACCATAGATTTTTTTTTTTTTATCCACCCATCTACTGACGGGCACTTGGGCTGTTTCCAGGTCTTAGCTATTGTAAATTGCATTGCTATGAACATAGGGGTGCATACATTCTTCTTGACTGGTGTTTTGGGTTTCTTAGACTAGATTCCTAGATGTGGGATCACTGCACCAAATGGCAGTTTCATGTTTAATTTTTTAGGAAACTCCATAATGTTTTCCATAATGGCTGTACCAGACTACATTCCCACCAGCAGTGTACTAGGGTTCCCTTTCTCCACATCCTCGCCAACACTTGTCATTTGTTGATGATAGCTATTCTGACAGGTATAAGGTGATATCTCATTGTCATTTTAATTTGTATCTCTCTGATGATCAGTGACTTTGAGCATCTTTTCATATGTCTCTTGGCCATCTGTACATCCACTGTGGAGAATTGAACTGCTTGTCTTCCTTTTGTTAAGATGTATGAATTTCTTATATATTTTAGATATTAACCCTTTATCAGATGGATCATTGCCAAATATGTTCTCCCTTTTCATTTTGTTGATGGTTTCTTTTGCTGTGCAGAAGCTTTTTATTTTGATGTCGTCCTATTTCTTTATTTTCTCTTTAATTTCCTTGCCTTAGGAGATGTATCCACAAACATATTTCTATGAGAGATGTCTGAGATTTTGCTGCTTATGGTTTCTTCTAGGATTTTTATGGTTTCACGACTTACATTTAATTCTTTTATACATTTTGAGTTTATTCTTGAGTGTGCTGTAAGCTAGTGGTCTATTTTCATTTTTTTTCATGCACTTGTCCAATTTTCCCAACATCATTTATTGAAGAGACTGTCTTGACTCTATTGCATGCTCTTGCATTCTTTGTCAAACATTTATTGAGCGTAATGGCTTGGGTCAATTTCTGAGATCTCTGTTCTGTTGCATTGGTCTATATGCCTGTTCTTGTGCCAGCACCAAGCAGTTTT
The DNA here is from genome assembly GCF_000412655.1 of Myotis brandtii. Lineage (NCBI taxonomy): Eukaryota > Metazoa > Chordata > Mammalia > Chiroptera > Vespertilionidae > Myotis > Myotis brandtii. The sequence goes on along the minus strand of NW_005370315.1, from coordinate 1,176,727 downwards.
GAACACAGTGGCTTTGTAGTACAACTTGATATCTGGTATTGCGTTCCCTCCAACTTTGTTCTTCTTTCTTAAGATTGTGGTGGCACTTTGAGGTCTTTTTGGGGGGAACCAGAAGCATTTTTAAAATAAATTAACAACTTATAGAGAGGAATCATGGAATCATTTAAATGACATTGAAATCTCATTGCTTCAAACCCACAAGTGTTATCTAGGATACATGAGAATTAACTTTAATAATATATAAAATACTTGGCATTGAGAAGTCATTGAACTTGCAACTATTATGTTCTCTCATTTAGGCTTCACATCTGAGTTCAAGAAAAGGTTTGGGACTGCATTCCCCATGAGTTTTAGGTTGTAATGCAAGATTATGCAACACTGCCCCCTGGCAATCTACTCTGTGCTCTGGGAAGATCAGCCTCCTTATGGACAGTGAAATCCATATAGCTGCATGGCTGTGTCTGGTTGGGGTCCAGTGATCCATGGGATAAAAGTTAAACTTGTGTTCTGATTGGGACACAATTTGTATGAAAGCCTAGAAGTTTCCCCAAGGTTGAATTAAACTACAGAGAACACCTGGAAATCCAGAGAAAAACACCCACTGTGAGTTAAGAATGGTCCAGAGAGAGTAGCAGGGAGGAGATTGCAGAGGAACCTATAGTTCCAGGTGAAGGTCCAACCAAGCTTGATCATCCCTCAACCTGGCCTGCCAAATGTTCTATCCTCCAGAAAACAGAAAGGTACAATGTTAAGATGTCAGCATCACTAGGGATGTAAGAGCCTTAGAGTTGACAATAGTAAGTGAAGGTGATTTCCTGGCAGTGGAAGAGTAAATATAATTAAGAGTAAATGAGGTAAAGGAGGTTGACAGCAAAACAAGCAGAAGTTCTCTGAGTGGCATAGAGGTTAGTACCTCAGAGGAGTTTAGCATCAGCACAGGAAGAGGCGAGCAACTGGTCTGGTTAGTCCAGCAGAAATAGGAGTAGGCAGATTGCTGCTCTGTAGGCAGCACTTTTCAGAATTGCCTTCATTCCTTCTGAGCTAGTGATCCTAGAGGAAGTGCAAATAAGAACTGAGGGAGGAGTCTTCCACAGGTTGTGTCATGGAACACATTCACTGGTCAGGTGGGTTACACTTTATATCCATTTTATGGATATGGATACTGAGATTCAGAAGCCTGAGTGAGTTTACACTAGTTTTTTTCCAGCACGAAAATTAGAACATGAATCTATACGATATTAATTTATCTTGTATTTATACTGACCTGCCTCCCTTTAAGAAAATATCTTGGGTACTCAGAGACATTTATTCCTTCATTCCTTTCAGTTTTAACCTTTTCTTAGTTTACGTTATGCTTAATTTCATAAACTTCTCCCAATATTTTTCTAGAGTAGCTATGGTATAAATATTATATAAATAAAATAAATTATATTTTTGTGGGAAATATGTTATAAGTTTTGAAAAAACTGGCCTCTACATGAGTCTTTATACTACAACTTTTTCATAATTTGCCTTCAGAATATATTTGGATCAATCAGAGGATCCTTTTATAATCTAACAACAGATCCCATTAAAACAATAGAAAATAAATAATTCTCTGTATATTTTAAACTACTTTGAAAAGACTATTCTAAAAGGTTCAATTATCAGACCTTGATGGATATCATCGACTATATAGTGAGTTTATAAATATTTTTTAAAAAAACTTGATGTGACAAAGTTGTACTCTTGAAATTATATAGTCTCATCTTTTAGAGATGTTTGATCTAAATTTCCAGTGAGACAAAAATAAGCAGAATTAAAAATAGTGGCTGAATTACTAAAAATATTGTTAGTATATTTAATGTAAAAGAAAGATTAAATACTGCTATTTGCAACAACATCAATGGATCGTGAGAATATTTGTTAAGCAAAATAAGTCAGATGGAAAATGTCAAAAATCATATGATTTCACTCATATCCTATATAATAAAGAGCTAATATGCTAATTAGACTGAACAGCAGAATGACCATCCGGACGACCTTCCAGACAAAGCCATGGCTGCAGAGGACTGTGAGGGCCAGCCAAGGCTGCGAGGGGCTGCGAGGGGCTGTGAGGGCTGGCCAAGGCAGCCGGGGCTGTGAGGGCCGAGCCCCTTGCATGAATTTTGTGCATCAGGCCTCTAGTCCTATGTAATAAAAGCCTAATATGCTAAGTGTCTGGTCAGTTGGTCGGCTGCTCAACCATTCAAAGCATAATATGCTAATGATATGCTAAGGCCGCTCAACTGCTCTGTATGATGTGCACTGACCACCAGGGGGCAGACACTCCGACCAATAGGTTAGCTTGCTGCTGGGGTCCAGCCGATCAACACTGAGCAAGACAGGCCAGACACACCCTGGAGCTCTCCCGTGACCCCTCCCTGGCTGGCCAACCTCCCGTGTCCCTCCCCAGACCTGACTGTGCACCGGTGGGGTCCCTCAGCCTGGCTGGTGCCCTCTTGCAATCTGAGACCCCTCAGGGGATGTCGGAGAGCCAGTTTCAGCCTGATCCCACAGGCCAGGCTGAGGGACCCCACTGGTGCACGAATTCGTATATTTTGGGGGCAATGAGACCAAAAAATATTTTCTAATTTTTCCATGGGGTGACAATGTGGACAATAATAGATTTAGATAAGCTGGGATCCACTGAATTATATAGCTTTACTTACCATACCATTTACAGAGTGCCTACCAATGTGACTGATTTCTGATAAAATATTAAAAGTTTTTATTTATTTATTTATTTACTTACTTACTTACTTACTTCCAAAAGTAATTTTTCTCTAACCATTTTTATGCCCTTTTGAAGAATAAAGGCTGTCCTTAAATAATTTAAATTTGACTCTTGGATTTCCCTCACTCTTCTTTTCTAAGCAGGGTGCCTGGTTCAATGGAACTTAACCCTAACCCATAAATCTGATCCTCAAAGGAGCTTCTATTTGAAAGGTACCATGTTCTTCTTCATGTAGGCAACAGGCACTCAAACCCCTGAGAAAAATATGCAACAGAAGAAGATGGGTATGAATAATAGCAGTCATGATCTGGTCCCTCTAGTGTTTCAAGCAGAAAGAAAATTGATACAAGGAATTAGGTGCATACCCAACTGTCAGACATGCCGGAGGAACTGGCATCAGGAAATTTAGCCACTAGCATTCAGGGGTTGCTAGTACCTCTTGTAGATTTGAAAGTTTGCAGTAACTACAAGAAAATGCTAATGGTGATCAGAGCTGCCTGTAGCACTAAGGTAACTCATTCACAGGACAGTACTGAAGTTCCCTGCAAAAGCTCACATCAGTTGAAGCCCACATACCTGACCACAGCTACCAAAAGGAGTAATAATGGATTTCTGGTTCTCTCTCACCTTCCAAATCTCATGTAAGTGAGGCTAATAAGAAAATCTGTGCTTTCCCCTATGTCAGGGACTGGAACTTCTCAGGCAGCATCCAGACCTCTAATCATTAGAATGACTTCTGGCAGGAGAACACTCTAGGTCCCATAAGAAGCATTTATTGTTAGGGACAAGGAATCTAAACTGGTGACTCAGGCATATTTAGTGAGGCTTGGTCCTGGGACAACATGTAGCTGAAATTGGAATCTAATTTTAGTCAATAGGGGCCATATGCTAGAAACATTAGCTGAGCATGTGAGTCTGAACCAAAAAGATGCAACTCTGAAGAGTGAGGTTACTTCATCAGAGAATCTGTGCAAGGATATGGACCAGCAAAGCATAAATGCAGCAGTGAACTTTGCCAAACAAGTTTACAAGAACAACACTGTATACCAGCTACAGAAATAATAGCAGCAGAAAAATGAATCCCACCAGTGAATCAGTCAGTTCTCCAGTTCTCTCTTGGTTAGGCAATTGTAAGCAAGATTTGCCCCTTTGAGTAGTCCTCTGGAATCATTAAACAGTTCAGAAAAGAGAGAAAAAAAGACACTGGACATCCTGCTAATTTGGAAATTATAAAGTTGAGTTAGTTTTCATGTCAAATTTTTTAAAATATATTTTATTGATTTTTTATAGAGAGGAAGGGAGAGGGATAGACAGTTAGAAACATCGATGAGAGAGAAACATCGATCAGCTACCTCCTGCACACCCCCTACTGGGGATGTGCCCACAACCAAGGTACATGCCCTTGACCAGAATCGAACCCGGGACCCTTCAGTCCGAAGGCCAACGCTCTATCCACTGAGCCAAACTGGTCAGGGCTTCATGTCAAATTTTTAAGTTTTCAGATAAATATAATAAGTCAACAGATGCAGAAAAAGAATTCAACAAAATCCAACACCCACTTTTTTATAAAAACTCTCAGCAAAATGGAAATAGAAGGATCATACCTCAACATAATAAAGGCCATATCTTTCAAACCTACAGCCAACATCATACTCAATGGGCAAAAATAAAATCATTTACCCTAAGAACAGGAACAAGACAGGGATTCCCACTCTCACCACTCCTGTTCGACATAGTACTGGAATTCTTAGCCACAATGATCAGACAAGAAGAAGAAATAAAGAGCATCCAAATTGGAAAGAAGAGGTAAAACTGTCATTATTCGCAGATGACATGATATTATACATAGAAAACCCTAAAGACTCCACCAAAAAATTACTAGATTTAATAAATGAATTTGGCAATGTAGCAGGATACAAAATCAACACCCAAAAATCAATGGATTTTCTATACACCAATAATGAATTATCAGAAAGATAAATTAAACAAACAATCCCATTTACCATTACAACAACAACAAAAGTAAGATACTTAGGAATAAACCTAACCAAGGAGGTAAAAGACTTGTACTTGAAAAACTACATGACATTGAAAAAGGAGATAGGAGAAAAGATAAATAAGTGGAAGAATATACTCTGCTCATGGATTGATAGAATTACCATCATTAAAATGTCCATACTATCCAAAGCAATCTATATATTCAATGCAATCCCTATTAAAATACTAATGGTATATTTCACAGATCTAGAACAAAGACTTCAAAATTTTATATGGAATCAAAAAAGACCCCAAATAGCCGCAGTAATCTTGAGACAGAAGAACAAAGTTGGAGAGATCACAATACCAGATATCAAGTTATACTACAAAGCCACTGTGCTCAAATCAGCCTGGTACTGGCACAAGAACAAGCATAGAGATCAATGGAACAGAACAGAGACTTCAGAAATCTACCCAAGCCATTATGTTCAATTAATATTTGACAAAGGAGGTGAGAGCATACAATGGAGTCAAGATAGTCTCTTCAATAAGTGGTGTTGGGAAAAAATGTAATTAGACCACCAACTTATACCATACACAAGAATAAACTCAAAATCAACAACAGAATTAAATTTAAGTCATGAAACCATAAAAATCCTAGAAGAAACCAAAGCTAGCAAAATCTCAGACATCTCTTGTAGCAATATGTTTGTGGATACATCTATCTCTTAGGGCAAGGGAAACTAAAAATAAAATAAACAAATAGGACTATCACAAAATAAAAAGCTTCTGCACAGCAAAAGAAACCATCAACAAAATGAAAAGGGAGCCCAATGTGGTAGAATATATTTGGCAACGATCCATCTGATACAGAGTTAATATCCAAAATATATAAGGAAGACAAACAGTCCAATTCTCCAAAATGGACATACAGATGGCCAAGAGACATAAAAAAATGTTCAAAGTCACTAATCATCAGAGTGATGCAAATTAAAATGACACAGAATGGCTACCATCAACAAATACACAAATGACAAGTGCTAGCAAGGATGCAGAGAAAAAGGAACCCTCGTGCACTGCTGGTGGGAATGCAGACTGATGCAGCCACTGTAGAAAACAGTATGGAGTTTCCTCAAAAAATTAAACATGAAACTGCCATTGGGACCCAGTGATCCCACTTCTAGGACTATAACACAAGAAACCAGAAACACCAATCAGAATGGATATATGCACCCCTATGTTCATAGGAACACAATTTACAACAACTAAGATTCAGAAACAACCTAAGTGCCAATCAGCAGATGAGTGGATTAAAATACTGTGGTACATCTACACAATGGAATACTACGCCGCTATAAAAAAGAAGGAACTTTTACCATTTGCAATAGCATGGATGGAACTGGAGAGCATTATGCTGAAAATGAAATAAGCCAGTTGGAGAAAGATAAATATCACATGATCTCACTAATAGGTGGGATATAATGATCAACATAATTTGATGAACAAGAATAGATCCAGAGACAAATGGCAGGGGATGGGGGGGTTGGAGAGCAACCAAAGTACTTGTATGCATGCATGTTTGCATAACCAATGAACACAGACACTGGGGCCATGGGGGCTTGCCCGTGGTGGGAATGGCTGGTGGGGGGAGGGATCAAGCGGGGAAAAAGGAGACATATGTAAAACTTTAGAAAATAAATAAACAAATAAATAAATAAAAAAGAAACCAAAAACACCAGTCAGAAAGAATGTATGCACCACTATGTTCATAGCAGCACAAGTTCCAATAGCTAAGATCTGGAAACAGCTCAAGTGCCCATCAGTAGATGAGTGGATAAAAAAGCTGTGGTACATTTACTCCATGAAATACTATGCAGCAGTATAAAAGAAGGATCTCTTACCCTTTGAGACAGCATGGAGGAACCTGGAGAGTAGTAATATGCTAAGTGAAATAAGCCTGTCAGAGAAAGACAAGTATCACATTATCTCACTCATATGTGGAATCTAATGAACAAAATAAACTGATAAACAAAATATATCCAGAGTCATAGAAGCATCTCAGAGGGAAAGTGGGATTGGTTGAGCGGGTGGGTAGGTGAGAAGAGATCAACCAAAGAACATGTATGCATAATGCATAACCCATGGATACAGAAAATAGTGTGGTAAAGGCCTGGGGCAGGGGTTAGGAGAAAGCTAAAATGGGTCAATGGGGAAAAAGTGTAGCATAGGGAATATAGTGAATAATCCTATCTAATAAAAGAGAAACATGGTAATTACCCGTACATCCGCTACCCTTCCCATTGGCTAATCAGGGCGATATGCAAATTAACTGCCAACCAAGATGG
>NW_005370315.1:1159080-1165839 GCF_000412655.1 Myotis brandtii | reverse complement strand
CCCCTCCCCCGCCCCCCGAGTGCACAAATTTTTGTGCACCGGGCCTCTAGTCTATATATATAAAAGCCTAAGTGACCAAACGAAGGAACAAACGACTGGTCACTATGATGTGCACTCACCATCAGGGGGCAGATACTCAATGCAAGAGCTTCCCCCTGATGGTCAGTGCGCTCCCACAGCCAATCTCCCACGGCACCTCTCCTCTCCCCTCCCCCAGCCAGCTGGCCCTGATTGGAACTGTGTGATACGGCCTGATCAGCCCCAATGGCCGGCCAGGCCGAGGGACCCCACCCGTGTACAAATTCGTGCACCAGGCCTCTAGTATTGTAATAACTATGTATGGTGCCAAATCAGTACTAGAGTTACCAGGGAATCACTCTGTAAATTATATAAATGTCTAACCTCTGTGCTGTACATCTGAAACTAATATAAAGTAATATTGAGTGTCAACTGCAATTGAAAACTTTTTAAATAGAAATTAAAATAAGAATTAGAATGGCATTACATTTCTCAACATTAAAACAGAAGCTAGAAGAGAGTGTAACATCCAGATCTGAATTACAGAGGGACGTAATTTTCCACCTAGAAGTCCAGACCCAGCCAAACCAGCAATTAAGAGTGATGGTGTAATAATAAAGACAGTTTTAAACATGCAAGGCCTCAAAAAGTTTACCTATCATGCAGTCTTTTTCAGAATGCTGCTAGAAATTGTGTTCCACCAGAACAAGGGATGAACTGAGAAAAGAAAGGCCAAGAAGCTTGGAAATACAACCCAACAGAAAAGAAATGAAAATTCTCTTCGGGAGGATGGAGAACAGAGATGTCAAGACAGTAACTGTGCACCAGGCCCAGAGATCTACCAATCTATAGAAGAGCAGAGAAATGTGCCATTAAAAAGATGGCATTGAATGACAATATCTGCAATACTGACATTATCTTGAGAGGAAATTTAAAGAGCGGGGAAAGTTGGCGATAACAGAGTGGTAATAGTAGTACTAGTAGTAACAGCAGCAGGAATAGTGTTTGTATTACAGAAAAAATTAATTTACTTCAACCTGGCTGAAGGAAAAGAAAAACTGTGAAGGAAAAGAATAACTCAAATAACATAAGAGCGTGTATGAAATACTAGCAATTTATAACGGAGTAGTCAGCTAAAATTGCAGACTTTTAAAATGTCTAGCTCTGCCTATAGGTTGATTGTTTCAATTTTTCACATTCCATTTTGTTTCTCTTTTCAGGAACACATCTCCTCTGGATGCAGAAGATAGCCTATGTTGCCACTATGAAGATAGACCTATCTTTTCTTTCTAGGTGTGGCCTAGATTTCACTTTTTCATAATTGTTGCCTATAATACAAAGCATTAAATTGAAGTCATTTGGTAGCTCCTGTAAAAAATATGGGCAACATCTTCAAACTCCTATTAAAATTTTGATCTTTTAAACTGTAAATTATGTCCTTCGAGGAAAGGTATTGGCAATTCTCTGTGAATGTTATGCAAAATAAAGTTAATCTTTAATAATTAAGAACAAGAAAGGCAAGTTGGAATACTGCAAAAGTAGGAGAACTACCTATCCATCTGGTACAATTTGTGCCAGCCATACCAATTAGTACAAATTTAATACTTGCAAGAAATTTTCCATAGTAAGGAAAAAAGTAAGCCATATTACTTTGACCTAGCTTAACAGATTTCAGGAATCATCTTTATTCATACCACAGCAGAGCTTACATGAGAGGAAAATATAACCCTATCTTGCTTAAGCCAGGGTTTGGGGGATTTTCTGTATGTGTGTATATGCATTTTCACTCAATCTCTGCTAATGACACCAAATGCACTCCTCCCACCTCCACACATCACAACTTCAGGTCAGATAACATAGCGTGAAACACTGATTAAGGGGAAAGTTTAGCAGGGTTTCTCAAAGGGCAACTTGTGAATCACATACCTAAAAATTGTCTGGAGTATTTATTAAAAATGTAATCTCCTGGGCCCTGACACAGAACAACTGGTTCAAAATATCTATGGTAGGTCTGAATAGCTGATTTATTATTTACAAATATCCTATGTGATTCTCATGCCGCTGAAATTTGAAGATGCACTGATTTAGGATGTGGGATCGTAAGGTCTGGTCATTCTAGCAGTCTTACTGCCGTAGAGTTCAAGCAAAGGCAAGAGACTTTCATTCTCAGAGGCGAAGGCAAGATAAGGTTCCTTCGGAAGCCACAGAGTCACTGAAATTGGAGAACAAGAAACAAGCCTTGAAGATACAAGTTTGCAAAGGCTGAGAATCAAAGACAAACATTTGAAGACAAATACTGGTAAGGTTCTGCCCAATTTTCTGTAGAGGTAGAGGTTTGTGATTGTGCATGGACATTCTTGGACTGTAATATTATGTTATTACTTTTATAACTCTAATTTTATAAATTTTCTTTTAAATAAAGAAGTGAAACAAAGCAATGGGGGGATGGGTATATTTGGTGTCTTTATTAAGATTGAGTATAGCTGCCTATATAAGAAAACTAACCCTGGTGTAAGCAAGATGGGAGCTTTATTGTCCTCTGGCATAAGAGCTGATGAAGCAGGTTGAGAACTTCTTTAGGATGCTCCCTTCATCCTAATAGTCTGGCTAGGAGCTTATGTTTACATCATGGCTGCTGGGCTCCAGGCATCAATCCTGTCCCAAGCAGCAGGAAGGACCAACGACAAACATGTACATATCAACCAAGCCAGCCCCCTTTTTAAGGCACTTTCCCAGAAGCCCTTCAAAACAACTTCCAGCTACATTTCATCAGCCAGTTCCTTTCTGTCTACCATGCAAAGGAGCCTGTGAAATGTCGTTTTGGCTGGGCACGTTGCTATCTCCTGCAAAATTGGAGTTCCTCTGCTCGAAAGGAGTGGGAGAATTGATATTGAGTAAAGAAGTCCAAAGTCTGGCCTGTAATATTTGGCTGAGGGAAATTCACCCCTTTTTCCCTCTAGGCCTCAGTTTACTCATCTGTAAAACAGGAATTGACACTTTTCAGCATTGTTATAACATTTAGAGGTGACATATGTAAAAATCTTGACACACATTAGGAATGTAATAAATGAAACACCAAAAAAAAGCTCTAGGGAAATTCAAGCTGGCAACCAGCAGGACAGAAGTGAGGGAGAGAGTGTGAGGGAGTGAGGGAGCGAAAGGAGAGTGCATGGATGTGTGGGGCGTGTGTGTGTGTGGGGGGGAGGGGACCACAGTTATATTCCACAGGACTACTGGAGGCTGGTGGACCAGGCTCCCCTAGCCAGGTAGCCTCTGCTACCACTGAAATCTCTCCCAGGGCGGCCGGCTCTGCCACAGAGACCACACCATCTTGGAGGGGAGAGCGACTGTGACTGGGAGCCCAGCCTCACCTCCACCCAGAGAGAACTCAGACACCACCTGGGACACTACAGCCACACCAGCCAGGGACCTGCTGCCTTGGCTTCGAACCCACGAACATTGAGACTCCAGCCTCCCCAGCCGCGGGCGCCTAAGAAGTTTGTCCAGAAGAAGACAAGGTGGTGGAAGAATAGGCAGACAGGTCCTGCACCTTCTTACAGAGCAGATAGAAGGAACAGCTGAATTGATTAACATCCACCAGGATTGGGGAATTAAACACAGCTGGTGAGACAATCCAAGGCTGGAAAAGAAGAGGATGCCTGGAGAAAGGTAGGACTGGGGACCTGGGCTGGAGAGAGAGACGTGTGCAACAGGGACCAGAGGGTCAGAAGGAAACTGCGCTGCACCAAATCCGCGTCCCTTGGGGACACACGTAACATTTGACTCTAGAAAGGTGTCCACAAGGCTGCTGGCAGCGGGGGAATCTAGATCTAAGCCCACAGCCAGGGGAGGCTGCACCCAGAAAGGCAGCCTGAAGATCTGTACCGGCAGTGAAATGCCAGGGGGAGAGAGACTCGCAGAGGCACCATTGCTCTGTCTTCATATTTTCCTTGCTTTTACTCGCTGCTAGCCAGAAAGGCAGCCTGAAGATCTGTACCGGCAGTGAAGTGCCAGGTGGGGAGAGACTCGCAGAGGCACCATTGCTCTGTCTTTATATTTTCCTTGCTTTTACTCGCTACTAGTAAACCCGGTACATAGGTTCTTTCAATTACAAACACTTACTGAGGCTGCGATGCAGGTGAAGGTGATTTGGTGGAGGCTGGGGAGCAAAGCAAAGAAAGGCGACCAGGAATCCAGCTCTGAGCTAGCCCTCCACCCCTGAACAGCCACGTTTCTCCAGAAGAGGTAGCTGCTACCAGGGGTGGGCAAACTTTTTGACTGGAGGGCCACAATGGGTTCTTAAACTGGACTGGAGGGCCGGAACAAAAGCATGGATGGAGTGTTTGTGTGAACTAATATAAATTCAAAGTAAACATCATTACATAAAAGGGTACGGTCTTTTTTTTTTTTTTAGTTTTATTCATTTGAAACGGGCAGATCCAGCCCGAGGGCCGTAGTTTGCCCATGGCTGTAGCCCCTCCTAGCAGTCCCAGAAACGAATACAGCAACACCGCCACCTAGAGCCCGTGTTAGAAATAGACAATTGTGTAATATGACTCAGACAAAAAAAACAGGCAGATTAGTCCCGCATGCATGAAAACAAGGCTGTGGATACAGACACAGAGGAGCGGTAGATCACTGGGAACTTCAACATGGTGCTGACTACCTAACAGGAAACTGAGAAGTGCCAGACAGAACAGTAGAGAGGGATCTTAAACCAGCCCCCATGGGACATTAAAACTCAGCTGAAGCAAACGACACTTCACCACTTCACTTTTTTATTTTTTATCTTTTACTTAAGAAAGGAAAAGAAAAATTTTTTTCTTTTTTCTTTATTTTATTTTTATTATTATTTAACCTTTTATTTTTATTAATATTCTATATTCTATTTTATATCATTATTTTACTTAATCTCACTTCTTTCTTTTTGCCAACCTTTTTTTCCTCACTTCTCCCTTTTTCATCCTATTTCTCTTTTCCTGTTTCTGCTTTAGTTTTTCTTTCTTCTTTCTTTTTACCCCTGTTAAAAATTGACCTTTTTATCTGCTTTATTGATGCGTTAATAGTAGTCTCTGTTGGCTTACTCACATATCCAATTTCCTCTCCCCTGCTCTAAGTCCATGCAGCCTTCTCTTTTCTCTTTCTTTGCTACCCTATTTATTTATTTTTTAATGCTTTTTTTTTGTTTCTGCTTTAGTTTTTCTCTCTCCTTTCTTTTTACCCTGTTAAAAATTGATCTTTTTATCTGCTTTATTGATGCATTAATAGTAGTCTCTGATGGCTTACTCATATATCCAATTTCCTCTCCCCTGCTCTAAGTCTATGCACCCTTCTCTTTTCTCTTTCTTCGCTAGCCTATTTATTTATTTATTTAATGCTTTTCTTTTTCCTCTCTTGGCTTGCTCTCTTCTTCTACTAATTGTTTAATTAGTTTTACTCGCCATGCCTATTTGCTCTCTACTCTATTCTCCTTTTCCAAAAATATTTGAATATATAGATAGCTAGATTAAAGAAAAGGGGAAATTTTTTTATCTTTTTAAAATTTACTGACTATTTTGTTTTTTACTTTTCTTCTTATCCACTCATTCTATTTCTACTTCCTGTACACTGAACCGTAGCCATTCCCCCATTCAATCAATTCCTTTACCTTATTTTCTGAAAATAAGCTCTGCCTCTTCAGATTCAGTTCCCCCCTTTTTCTCTACATGTTTGCTGTTTTCATTTTTTGGTTTGTTTGTTTTGTGGAATTGTCTCCCCATATACATATATTTTTCCTCTTTAACCCCAAAAGACTGACACCATGACACATTATAAGTAAAAAGGCAAACACCAACACCAAAATAAGAATCTTAAACAATGCCAGAGAGAGAGAGAAAGTTACCTACAAAGGATCACCCATCAGACTATTGACTGATTTCTCAACAGAAACACATCAGTCCAGAAGGGAATGGAATGAAATATACAAAGTGATGCAAAGCAAGGGACTGAACCCAAGAATACTATACCCAGCAAGGCTGTCATTCAAAGTTGAAGATGAAATAAGGAGTTTCATAGACAAAAAAAAAGGGCTAATGGAGTTTATTACCACCAAGCCACCAAATGCAAGAAATGCTAAAGAACTGTTGTAAAAAAAAAAAAAAGAAAGAAAGAAAGAAATAGGAAGGGAAGAAGGAACACAGGCATAAACTATAAAATGGCAACAAAGAAGTACCTATCAATAATAACCTCAAATGTAAATGGATTAAATGCTCCAATCAAAAGACACAGGGTAGCTGAATGGTTTAGAAAACATGACCCACATATCTGCTGTCTACAAGAGACCCACCTAAGAACAAAGGACTCACACAGACAGATAGTAAAGAGATGGAAAAAAAATTCAGGCAAATGGAAATGAAAAAAAGCTGGGGTAGCAATACTTATATCTGAAAAATTAGACCTCAAAGTGAAGGCCACAACAAGAGATAAGGATAGCCAGTTCATAACATTAAAGGGAGCAATTCAACAAGAGGATATAACTCTGGTAAACATATATGCACCCAATACAGGAGCACCCAAATATATAAAAAAAAACTCCTGGAAGATATCAAGGGAGAGATCATCAGCAATACAATCATAGTAGGGGACTTTAATACCTCATTGATACCACTGGATAAATCCTCTAAACAAAAAAATCAGCAAAGAAACATTATTCCTAAATGATTCACTAGTTCAGATGGAATTAATTGACATCTTCAGAACATT
>NW_005370315.1:1142883-1155269 GCF_000412655.1 Myotis brandtii | reverse complement strand
TAAATATCACATGATCTCACTCATTTGTGGAATATAATGAACAACATAAACTGATGAACAAAAACAGATCCAGAGACAGAGAAGCATCGATCAGACCATCAAACCTCAGAGGGAAGGTGGAGAGGTTGGGAAAGGGGGAGGGATCAACCAAAGGTCTTGTATGCATGTATATAAGCCTAACCAATGGCCAATGGACACAGACACCAGGGAAGTGAGGGCATGAGGGGGGGGGATGTCAAGAGGTGGTTAAGGACACATATGTAATACCTTAATCAATAAAGAAAATTTTAAAAAGCCTGCTTGACTAATAAAGCAGGTTGGCTTCAGGAAAATATTTTTAAAAAATAGATTCAGAGACTAAGAAACACTGAACAGACAGTCCAACTTCAGAGAGAAGGCAGGGGAGGGGGTATTAAGAGATCAACCAAAGGACTTGTATATAGGCATATTGGCATAACCAATGGACTAGGACACTGGGGCCGTGGGGGCTTGTCCTGGGGGGAGGAGTGGCCGGGAGGGCAATCAGGGGAATAGGAGACATATGTAATTCTTTAAACAATAAAAAAAGCTCTAACTTCTCAAATATAGTTTTATAGCTATTGGATGGTGTTGTAGAAAGGCTAACTATCTGATCATGTATGTAATGTCATCAAACACTGGCATTACATCCCACTGCCTTGCCAGTGTAGTCCAACTGCTTCATTCTATCCAATCCCATCATCTCCATACCCGCCTCTGGGGAAGTACTGATTAGGAGCTAACAGACTCTTTTGAGGTTCATCAATTGCTAAAGAAAATTGAGTATCTAGAAATAATGGGAAGGACTAGTAATGAAGGGATTCACACAGCACCTGTGATGGGTAATCCAAATCCATATAACCCTTTACCCTGAAAGGACAGAACGGGACTGATAGCTGTGTCCCTGACCCCACTTCCAAGAAAAAAACCACAGAATGTGTCAGTTACCCGGCCCGCCCTTAAATCAGCCCCAAAGAATGCAGCTAAGGTCCAAATTAGGCTATACCATAAAATGCTCCTTGTGCGCCATCCTTGACCAATCAGGAGGTAGCGGGGCATAGCTCAGGCCCAGGAATGCGTTAACCATTTCCTGCCTTTTGTGCTGTAAGTCCCTGCTGTAAGTTCCTGCTGTAAGTCCCTGCTGTAACCAACTTCAGAGAGAAGGCAGGGGAGAGGTGGGTAAGAGATCAACCAAAGGACTTGTATGCATGCATATTAGCGTAAACAATGGACTAGGACCCTGGGGCCGTGGGGGCTTGTCCTGGGGGGAGGAGTGGCCGGGAGGGCAATCGGGGGAATAGGAGACATATGTAATTCTTTAAACAATAAAAAAAGCTCTAACTTCTCAAATATAGTTTTATAGCTATTGGATGGTGTTGTAGAAAGGCTAACTATCTGATCATGTATGTAATGTCATCAAACACTGGCATTACATCCCACTGCCTTGCCAGTGTAGTCCAACTGCTTCATTCTATCCAATCCCATCATCTCCATACCCGCCTCTGGGGAAGTACTGATTAGGAGCTAACAGACTCTTTTGAGGTTCATCAATTGCTAAAGAAAATTGAGTATCTAGAAATAATGGGAAGGACTAATAATGAAGGGATTCACACAGCACCTGTGATGGGTAATCCAAATCCATATAAGCCTTTACCCTCCACCAAAACAATGGCTTAATTAGCACATTAGACATTTTGTCTTAAATTCACACCACTTTCCTTTCTTAAAGTTGCAATAATGTTTCTATAAGGAGATTGAAGAATCTAAGCATGTTTATTCCACTATTGTCATTTCTCAACTTGTTTTTGTAGATCAAAAAATATGACTACCAAGTCCTCCCATCCCAATATGTACATGTCCCTTTGCAAAGTGATTTATCACTTTTCCTCTCAAGAGTTAGATAGTTCTATTTCCTGACCTCTTGAATCTGGGCAGGCCTTGTCCTTACTTTGACCAATAGAAGGTGTCAAAAGTGACGTAATATAACTTAAAAGACTGGGGCAGGGCCCTAACCGGTTTGACTCAGTGGATAGAGCGTCGGCCTGCGGACTGAAGGGTCCCAGGTTCGATTCTGGTCAAGGGCATGTACCTTGGTTGTGGGCACATCCCCAGTAGGGGGTGTGCAGGAGGCAGCTGATCGATGTTTCTCTCTCATCGATGTTTCTAACTCTCCATCCCTCTCCCTTCCTCTCTGTAAAAAATCAATAAAATATATTTAAACAAAAAAGACTGGGGCAGGGGCCTCAATAGGCCATACAGCTCTGGCTTCACCCACTTGGGGCATTGCTCTGAGACCACCATGGGAGCAGGTCTAGCCTGTGTGGAGGCAGAGGTAGGTGAGCAGAGGATGGCCAGCACCAACTGCCAGCCATGTGAGTTACCACATCAGAGCTTCCAGCCCTGGAGATACCTCAGCAGAAAGCAACACATGAGTGAGTGAGCCCAGAATACATCAGCATAGGAACCACTCAGCCAACAGACAAAATGGTGAGAGGTAACAAACCATTGTTACTGTAAACCATTAAGCTTTGAAGGGATTTGTTACCCAGCATTATAAACTGAAATATTATTACTCTGTGAAGAAATACATTGAAGCTTTTATTTACCTTACAGTGGTCTCTGACCATGTGAAAGGAAACCTAATACAGTCCCAGTACATGGTGGGTCCTCAAAAATTATTGTAAAATGAATGAATAAATGAGTCATGATGAGCCTCCTTTAACTCCATAAAGATCCATGGTTTGTAATCTGCATTATTAAATCTCCACCAGAATCAAGATCAGAGCGCCATCTATTGGTCAGTCAGATAATTTTGAAAAGGCAAAGCAGGAATGAGCTCCCTTTCAATGTGAAACTGAGTAATTCAGAAACGCTTCTGAGTGAGCCATGTGCTCACCTTAGAGAAGAAATTATATGGATACCCTGGTGCTTTTTTCCTCTGCTCCCTTTTATATTAGGAGCAGCTTCAACATAAAATGGTTTCCATTATGTTATTGCTATTTAAAAAGCTAGCCCAAAACAAAACTCACTCTTGCGGACTCAGACTCTATAATATCAAATGGGATCATTTCTAACTTTTCCAATGTAAAAAAAAAAAAATTTAGTTGCCTGGTGTACATTTTATATCTAGTTATTGTTATAAATCCCCGGGAATTCACATGGCTCAAAAGTAAATGTTTTAGGAGTATCTTACTGAGAATTTTTTTATCACCACAATGGAAGATCAGTAACTGTCCTTTGAAACCTTTCCAGGCCTAAATCACTGTGCCTATGTTTTATGATGCAGAACTTTAGTGCATCAATTGCCCATCTGAGTGTTGGAGTAAACCCAAATTGTCTTACAAAGAAAATCTTGGCCTTGCACACCAAACCTCGTGAGGCACATACCCACAGAAGGCTGTGTGGCCTTCGAATCAGACTTATGTGCTGTGTGGAAAAGAAGATTCTCCCTTTACTGCTAACCTTTACACAGCAAGTAAAAGCAAGAGTAGTGCCCAGCAGCACCTCACATCCACAAGCCACTTGGTACCTGTCCATTGGTACTTTATAGGCCTGCTCCCAGCTTGAACAAGAAGGCATGGATCCCTTTCTGAAGGCAAACATCTTCTGTGATTAGTGGCCCCCTTTTCTGAGAAGTGTTTTTCCTTTTTCTGTGGTCATTGGTTTCCTGTGAGGGGGATCTGTGTGATCTGTGTAGTGTAGGAGTTCCTTGTAATTCACGGAAGATTGTGATTAGGGTGCCTTGTAGCAATAACAGTGGTCTCCACAGAGATAGCTTCTTACAAAGTGGGGCAGGGGCCAGAGGTGACATAGAGTGGCCTGCAGACACTCTTAGAAGAATAGAGGTGATGTGGTCCTCATTAATGCTTAAATGTCAGAAGAGATTTCAATTAACTGTTGAAGCACATACAGGATTTGTGCACTTAAAATTATTACCAGGAAATGTAATCCAAAATCCCTTCTACTATTTAATTCTTACGTAAAGTGTGTGTGTGTGTGTGTGTGTGTGTGTGTGTGAGAGAGAGAGAGAGAGAGAGAGAGAGAGAGAGAGAGAAGAGAGAGAGAGAGAGTTGGAAAGACAGACACAGAGACAGAGACAGAAGACAGACAGTGAGAGAATACCTAAAGGTCATTTCATGTTTCATTGCTTTAAATATTCTAAAATGTATCCTGAGATCAAACCAGACCATAAGAGGAAAGGACATGTGTATTTCATTGTTTTAACCATCACATAATTTCTTTCATTTGATCAACCATCATCTTTTGTCAGGATTTCCTGCAATGTCTTCTCACCTAGCCTCCTAATCTCTGTTTTCATACCCTCTGATGTATTCTCTACATGTCAGCCAGACTGTTCTTTGAAAAACGCAAGCCCTATATTGCCACATGTGTGCTTAAAACCTTCTGGAACTTCCTGATAAACTTTACATTAATGACAAAATCTGCAACATTACCCACAGGCCATGCATTATCTCGTCCCTACCTACGTCTTTAGTGTCTTTCTAGGTCACATATCCCCTTTCAATAACCTAATGGAGTAAAAGGGAGGAAGCCCAGTAGACAATGTCCCTCTTCCCTATACCAGTTCTAAACCAGCTGTGTAGGCAAAAGAGCAAAGTAAATGAGAGACTTTAAAAAATATATTCATTATATATTATATTGGCATTGAAGAATATAACCTTTAAATAAAGGGAAATTCTAAAGGCTGAACCTGAGAATTAGCTTTCCCACCCAGGTACAGGCAACACTGAATGACTACCTTCATAACAGGAGCAGAGCCGCAGCTATGATATCCCTCCCAACTGTTATCCAACTCACATGGCTGTGGTTCTAACCCTTCTGAGTCGCTGCCCCTCCTACCAGTCTGGATGCACCTTCTTGTCTGTATCTTAGTAGTAGACCTCTCTCTGTTCAGCTAAATTTCAGGCAGTTTTGAATGATGGGTGCTCTTTAGTTTAGTTGTAATTTCTATGTGGTTGTGGGCGGTTCCAAATACTATATTGCATGTACTTATGCTGCCATGTTGACCCTGAATCCTAAACTCTTCTATCTTGACCCCAAAATTCCTCCTAATGAGCCTTTATTATCCGGTTCTATTCAGGTACAGTGACTATGAGCACAGCCTCTGGAGTATAACAAATGAGTTGAAGTTATGTCTGAGCAGTCAGGAGCAGTTTCTGGGCCTTGGTTGTGTTAGTGTTGCTCAAACTCTCAAAGCCTAAGTTCCATCATCTGTAAAATTATAATAATTATTATTATTATTCATAAAGGAGTGAGATCATATTTTTAAAGTACTTAATAGAGTACTAGGAACATACCAAGGACTCTATAAATTATACCTGTTATAATTATGTGGAATAAAAATGTCAGGCAACTGGCCTTTGGATATTAAAGAATATAACCTATTTAAATTATTAAATTAAAAACATACTTATTCTCTTTTGCTTTGAATAGTTGAAGATAATGATTGTATTCAACATTTATTTTCTGAGGAACACAGAGCCAGTTAACAGTATCTTAGAATCAGATTCATTTATTTGCTTGTTTGTTTACACAAATGAATAAGCTAAAACCAAGGCAATCTATGATGGATTTGTACTCACATCATTTGTTAGCAAAAAAGCCAAGAACTAGATTTTAATTTCTCTGACTTTCAGTCCAGTGCTGTCTCCACTATACCATGATCCATGCACCCAGCCATACCTAATAGACCTAACACTTATTGAGTGTCGTATAAGTACATGCCAGTAAAATTCAAACAAAAATGCCTCTCCCAGGAAAAGGTGGAAAAACACTTTCTATTAGATCAGGCTGACTTCCATTTATTCCATCGGCAGCCTCTGTGCTTATGGAAGGGACTGCAAGGAGATTACTTCTATATTAGAAGATTGCTAATATGTGGTATTAAAAATTAATTCCATTTCTGCATATACTGAACAAAGGGGGATATTATCAGCCATCTGCTGCTGAGTCCTCTGTTTTCTAGGTTGCTTTTATTTATGCTAATGAAAACTCAGCCCTCAGAACTCTCAAAAGCTTTTGTGCTTCTCTGTTCCTCATACACACCCTAACCAGAAAAAGAGTAGGACTGAGGCTGAAATTAGATAGTTGTGAATTAAATTTCAGTGGACAAGTGTCAGGAGGCAAATTTGGGCCTGAGGAAGGAAGGAAGAGAGCAGGTGTTGAAGAAGAATTTCTTCAAGTATTTATGGTTTTGGTTTGGGAACTTGATTTAGTTGAGAAAAGAGCTTTGAACTTGTGTTTGAGTCTTGACTTCTTGATGTTGAATTCTACTGTTAATTCAACTGTGGCCTCATTTTAATCCTTTCTTTTGCTTGACATTCATTTTCTCATCCCTAGAACACCTTCTATAACTGATCTCTGAAACTAATACAATTTTCAGCAGCTATAAGATGAGAGGATTTAAAGCTTTGTATTTCTTTAAAATACAAAGAAAGCTCATATGTCTCAGGCACTCAACATACTACACAGCTACATCAGTCTCATAATTATTACTATTATTGTTTTATTTTAAATCCTATTGACAAATCAGAGAAAACCTTTTCCTTTAAAAATATTTAAGATTGAAAAGAGTACATTCCCTGTCTTTTAATAAATAGAAAGGAATACTATAATTAGAAAAGAGGATGCATTGGAGACACTTACATTAGCAGATCAAAAAAATGTTAACATTTAATGCATGGAATGAACATGCAGGAGTAGAAAAACAAAATTTTTCTTAACCACCATATGCATTTTATGAAATGACTATATACTGGTATTTTATGTTATTTTAAAAGCACAACACATGGAGATGGCATCAATAATTCCAATTACCTACTTTGTTTATGGGCTATATTTTTCCCTCAAATAGTAAGTAAACAGATGATCTTGTGGTATTCTTGAAAATAAGTAATGTCACCCTATTGCCTTCTATAAAGAACTTCAAAGCAATGTATTCCTTATATATGCATCATAGTACTGACTCTCAAAAGTGAAACAGTATGGAAAGCCCACAAGGATCAGTCTCAAAGGAAACTGATTTCCATCTTAATAGTCTGGCATATTTATAAGAGTATCATTTTCAAGAAATTTCGTTTAATAAAGCATTAAAAACTTGGTGGTTAATGACTATAAAAGCTTAATTAATTTTAAAATAAAGTTTCTTTTTTCTCTGTTTATATTCTTCACAGTGAACAGATATGTTGGTTATATTATCCAAAGAATAATAGACTAAGGAATACTTTCTGAAGTAATTTTATCTACCCTTATTTGTGTACTCACAAAAGTACATTAAACACAAATGCACAGTATGTCAAATAAATTTAAAGCAAAACACCTATGTATAAACCACCCAGGTCAAGACATAGAGTGCTGATGGCCCTATCAATGTCTCCCATAAGTTTTTTGTTTGCTTGTTTGTTTTTGTATATACCTTCTCTCTCAACTTGGGATACCACTATCATGACTTTTATCAAAATATCTCTTCATTTTCTTTATGCTATTATCACCAATGTATTTATCTCTAAAAATATAGTTTGCTGCAGCTGCTTTGATCAGTATGTATTATTTTATGACTTACTTTTTTTTTTCAACATTATGCTTACATAATCCAGCCATATTGCTGCATAGTTGTAGCTTGTTGCCTTGAGTGTACAGTGTGTACAATTTCATTGTAGAAATGTACACAATGTATTTATCTACTCTACTATTGACAGACATTTGGTTCATTTCCAGGTTTTGTTTTTTTTTTAAAATATATTTTATTGATTTTTTACAGAGAGGAAGGGAGAGGGATAGAGAGTTAGAAACATCGACAAGAGAGAAACATCGATCAGCTGCCTCCTGCACACTCCTTACTGGGGATGTGCCTGCAATCAAGATACATGCCCTTGACCGAAATCGAACCTGGGACCCTTGAGTCTGCAGGCCAACACTCTATCCACTGAGCCAAACCGGTTAGGGTCATTTCCAGTTTTTTAATATCATAAACATTTCTGTCCTGAATGTTCTTGTAATATACCTTTGGTACACATGTGCACAAATTTCTCTAGGTGTGAAAAATTGTGGAAAATCTGAGATTATATATCCTGCTTGCAAGCTAACACGTCAGTCTGCCACAGTTTCATGAATGCTGATGGAAGACATGAGGTTCCTGTTCAGAGACAAAGGACAATGTGTAAGTCACAGCAATAGTAATAGGAAGAGAGTCAGCATTAGCACTGGTTCCCTGAGCCTTCATTTCCACAGGGTGACACAAAGAGGGCCAGATAGAAGCCTATAGACACAGTGGGCTGCATTACAAAGCAGAACTCTAAACTCAGGAAAACCCAGTTTTATAACACACAATAAGCCTAACCAACCTTTGCTTCAGTAGGGATACTGTCTCTATCTTCCAAGTCTATTTTCTGCACAAATATTCTAGAAAAGATAATCAGAAAAAAAGGCAATTAGTGCCTCTGCCCAAAAGATGCAAACAAATATAAGAAAAACATGGAGAATCATCTCACAATATTAGGTAAAGGCCATTGTTATCCATTTTTTCCATGTCGTTTTTTTTAAAACATCTATGGGAGGTATTCATGAGTTTGTGAAGATATTAAAATTCCCATTTACAAATATATCTTAAACATAAAATGAATTGTTAGAGGCAATTTTTAAATTTTTTCTTTTAAAAATTTTAAATTTTATGGTTTAAAAATTATTGTTTTATTTTCTTATTTGATAGCTGATAATATAAAACCTTCCACAAACTGTTCTTTATTTCTTCAAATTCTTAAGGAAAATTCTAATTCCATGTTCCAATCTCTAATGCATTTTAGGTAACAGTTCATCACTGTAATGCAACTCTAAATGCATTAGTGGTTTGCACAGGAGATATAAGTGAGTCATCTTTCAGAGGAAGGAAAATACTAAACTTTGACCATGACCGAAATTCATTCTCAACACCAAGGTGAACCTCAGGTCATTAAGTAGAATGCCATCATGACCCCCTGCATAAACAGATTACATTAAGCAACAGCCTTGCTCAAGCACCTATGGAATTCAGCAAGTGCTACTAATCAGATTGTGTTTTGTTGACATATTTAAAAAACATTTACCAGCTGTAATAAGCATATTTCTTTATTCTGATGCTTAGATATCCTGGGACCTTGCTGACACTGAAAGAGACTGCCCCTTCCAACATAAGCCAATTCCTAGAGATAACAAACAACCCTTCCGGCAACGTGACTTTCATATGCAAGTCAACCAACCCAAAACCGATACCCCACAACTACCTCCTTTATCTAGCCCTCATGCTCAGAGCCACTACTCAGCACCAGTTATCAGACAACTAGGGACAGCCCTATTTCCCAGAGCCCACTAAAATTATTCAAGTTAGTTCATCCTAAACCTGTTTAACACATCTCACCTGCTCCCTGTCATAGTTCTAGGAGTCTTAGCTAAAGTAACAAAGCAAAAATAAGTGAATAAAGGAAAAGAATGCTAGAACCCAGATTTCAGTTTCTAAATACTTTCCTCGAAGAAAAGGAACGAGGACTCTTAGAGGAATGCCTCTTGCCCACAGTGCCTTTCACTCCCTCTACCTCTGACCAGCCCTGCTGTTTCCCCCTGTGGCCACGCATGGTATGTCATGCACCATGTTTCTAGGGATCTATGAGTATAAATAGTTCCTCCTTCATGACAGCTATTCCTGTGTCTACGGGTCTTACTAAACCTGATTAAAACAAATCCTACCACATTTTTAAATATCAGCACATCTCTTATAGTCATCAACTCTAACTACATCCTACCCACACAGCATATTTTTACAGTTATCAAGAGGCCCCTTTGTTTCTGCTCATTTTCTCATGTTGGTTTACAAATAATAAAGAGAAAGCACACACTTTGGACTTTACCTTAAATGTAAGTAAAGAAGGCAATAAATAGTGAAATTCAGCATACATATTAGCCAAACAAACTCACTGCCAGGCTATTCCCAAGGAAGAATTATTCTATTACCCAGTATGGATTCCAAAAGAGTTTTTAATAGAGTTGCTGAAGACAACAAATATCCATGCATCCCTCTCTGCCCACCCCAGTGTATCCCATTCTGTTTGTCTCTGTGACACACAGAAATGGAGAGCATTGGCCTTATCAAAGTTGGAACTCTCGCCCTGACTGGTTTGGCTCAGTGGATAGAGCGTCAGCCTGCAGACTGAAGGGTCCCAGATTCGATTCCGGTCAAGGGCATGTACCTTGGTTGCGGGCACATCCCCAGTGAAAGGTGTGCAGGAGGCAGGTGATCAATGTTTCTCTCTCATCGATGTTTCTAACTCTCTGTCCCTTCCTCTCTGTAAAAAATTAATAAAATATATTTTTTTAAAAATAAAAAGTTGGAACTCTCCTATGATTAATTTCTCTGGGATTTTACAAATGATTGTTAGGGGAAGAGTTCTTGAGGAACGAGGGAGCCAAGAACAATGTGTTTTGCCATGAGCCTTAGAGGGGCAATTCAGGTCCCGCATCTAGCTGCTATGAGCTAGAACTGAAGAGACCTTTTTGGAACAAAAGAACCTGATATAGCTAGCATATGCAGTAAAGAATCTTAAGACAGTGTGTCATGACTTGAATGGACTTATCTTTTCTGATGAAATTTACTTAAAAAGATATCAACTCAGATAGAGCCAGATTCAATATTGAGAACTTGGAAGGAAATCCAGCAAGCATCAGATAAGCAGTTATCACCCAAGGAAAAAATCTAAGAGAGAAAAACAAAAAATAGGAAAGAGTGCAGGCCATGGCTATAGCCAAGTTACAGGGGGAATCAAAATGCAACAGAAAAGAAAGGGAGATGCTCATAAATGAGGGGGAGGTCAGATGATTATTACTGTGCTCTCCTCTAAGTCTCTCACAGTGCTAAGAAGAAAGGCAACCCACTGATCTGAAATGATTGCAGGAAGCCAAGGAAATCAAGAAGGAAAGATGTAGGTGGTCACTGAATAAGCAAGTCATTTGGGAAGTATCTACACAAGAAAGTAACCCCTTCCAGATCAGGGCATGCACTTCTGTATTGTTGGCTCCAGAGAAGAACTCTTTTGCAAAAGCCTGTCACTGTAAATTAGACAAGGACATTTGTTTACCCAGCAATGTGCCAGAAGCAGAGGGAGGAGTGTGGAGGCTGAACAGAGGACCACTTACTATATTTAACCAAGTTTGAGGGTGAACTTGGGGATCCTGTCTGGGAGCAAAGCAAGACAAATAGGAGAGGAGCAGAAGGGCAGTCAGGTGTTTGCTGAGTCACCCGGGAAAATGACTAAAATTATTGTGGAGACAATGACTGTCTCTACTGTGAGCTCACAGACTCCAAGAAATAAATTGAGTTTTGTTTTTTTTAAAAGAGGCAGTGACTGGTTCAAAAACAACAGTTCTCAAGCCTGCAGTCTCCTAGCCAAAGGTTCCTGTGCTTTCTTTCAAAGGCTCTAGTGCTTTTATTTCCCAGACACCCTCAAAAGATCAAGGAGCACGGGGAGGAAAATGGATATGATGAATAGCTGGACACTTATGTGCATAATAAAAAAATGTAAACACTGCATTTAATTGCACTCTGTCAGCAAGGCAATTGTTTATTCAGAATAAAACAAGTCATAACCTTGAAGTTCTGTAATTTGTACAAATGATGTATAAATGCCTCCGTCTCTAAAACCACCCTGCAAGGTTCCACTCCCACTTCATCTTTGAAGCTGTTACCAGTTGTTGTTTTGCCTTTACTAATATCTCCTAGTTTTTAAATTCTATCAGTTAGTACCATTGAGATTGCCACCTAATTGTCTTCTACTTGTTTCATGCATGCTAATTGCCATTGCTCAACTAGCTTATCAGATCTTTGAGGAAAGGTATCATAAGTTCCCTTAAAACATTTTAATTCCCAGTCCATCTGCAGTAGCACTAAGGCAGAAAGTAAGATCTCCATAAAGAACTATTATTTTTTAAATGGTGCCTCAACCAACAATATTTTTTTTCACTTCAAAATGAGATAGTAGAGTAGGCTGAAAACAAAACTTCACTAATTAAAAGAAGCATTTTTAAAAGACTGGTTCCAAAATTTCAGTTTAATATTCAGAACTTTCTTGGCTTAGTATGGGCAAACATTAAAAATGTAATGCAGTACCACTACTATAAAGTTGTTCTTGTGTGCAATTAAGACATATGGTGGTGAAGATGAGAATTCTGGAATTAGGATGGCTTGGAGTCACTCTGTCGTTTAATGAGCTGGCACTACTGGGTATAGTCACATAACTATGTCAAGGCCAACTTCCTCATTTGTAAAATGAGCATACTAATGAGACCAACTTCAGAAAAATTACATCAGAATTAAATGTTACTAG
>NW_005370315.1:1104556-1142342 GCF_000412655.1 Myotis brandtii | reverse complement strand
GTCAGGAACAGAGCAGGGCGGATAGGGAGGTTGTGGCCCCGCCCCCTGTCACTCACAGAGCCACAGGGCGATCAGGGGGTTTGGGCGCTGCCCCCTGTCACGCTGATCCCGGTGCTGGGAGCCTTGCTGCTCCGCTGATCCCGGTGCTGGGAGGCATATTACCCTTTTACTATATAGAATAGAGGCCTGGTGCATGGGTGGGGGCTGGCTGGTTTGCCCTGAAGGGTGTCCTGGATCAGGGTGGGGGTCCCCACTGGGGTGCCTGGCCAGTCTGGGTGAGGGGCTGAGGGCTGTTTTCCGGCTGGCGAGTGACTAAAGCTTCCAACCGCTCCTTGTTTTCTTCTCTTTTTTTTTTTTTTTTCTGGGCCAGCTTTAGCTCTGAGGCCTTGCTGCTGAAAACATAGATACAATGTTGCGGTCCGAGCCCGGCTGAATGGAAGCCCTTTTCTGGGGTTTTGTTTAGCTTCTTATTTGCAACATAGTATATAGTTGCTTAGAGTTGCAACTGAGAGGCTGGCAAGTGAGGCGGGGAACGTTGGAGTCTGCAGCAAGCAAGCCTCGTGCTCGCTTCAGTGCCTGGCTGCCGGCCGCCATCTTGGCTGACAGTTAATTTGCATATACTCACTGATTAGCCAATGAAAAGGGTAGCGGTCGTACGCTAATTACCATGTTTCTCTTTTATTAGTGTAGATATATATATATATATATATACACATAAATCTTAGCATAGGGCTTGAAAGATAGTAAATACTCAATGCATGTTGGAACCTACTCACCTACTGGACATCCTAGTCTATCTGTAGGACACTTACAAATTCTAGTCAACATCAAAGATATTGGCTCAGTGTTAAAAGTATAAGATCATTAAGTTATCCCTTCAATTTGGCTTATGTTTGGAACAAACTGTTTTTTAGAAAACCTTTAATATGGCTCTTCAATAAGTATTTGTTTAGCACTCATCATGAGCTTACAGAAGTGATTCAAATAAAGAGTTTTGGACATATAAGATAAATGAGATATCATACTAGACTCTGGATTGATAGAAAGAAAAAATTCATAAGACATAATTTCTGAATTTGTAAAAGACAATAATCTTGAGAACTAGAGAAGCTAAGATGAGCTGTATACCAATGAAAATGCAGTAAATACTTTTCTTCAGACTGAGAAGAATACACAACAAAATATGGGACTTGGCCAGCGAACTTTCAGGTTAGAAAGTCAAGCTATAAATTAATTTTTTAAAGTTTTTATTTTAGTACATAAAAAGGGTCCAAATGAGTGATACAAAAAGTAAGCAGGTGTGAACAATAAAAAAGATTTGGGCCGAAACCAGTTTGGCTCAGTGGATAGAGCGTCGGCCTGCGGACTGAAAGGTCCCAGGTTCGATTCCAGTCAAGGGCATGTACCTTGGTTGCGGGCATATCCCCAGTAGGAGATGTGCAGGAGGCAGCTGATCGATGTTTCTCTCTATCTGTCTCCCTTCCTCTCTGTAAAAAATCAATAAAATATACATAAGAAAAAAGATTTGGAAGTAGTAGCAGTGGTGTGCTTGTTTAAAAACTGGTTCTGGTAAGAGAGGGAGGGCTGATTTTTACTGTTTGCCAATTGCTGTTGTGTAAATATTCCCACCACTGCAGAATTCAAACTGCTAATAAGATATCACTGAACACAAAGTTGGGAAGAGGTGCGCACACTTGATTCAGGCATCAGCCCACCAGTGTCGAAATTTGAGGGAAGCCTTGAAGGACAAACTGAATTGGAAAAAAATGTTGGAGAGTAGAAAAAGTTCCAGTGGAGAAGAAGAGCTGGAATGAAGCATCTGAGTGAGGATGAAGCACAGAGAATTAAGGGACATGGTACAAGGTCAGTCTGATAAGAGTATAAATGGTGAGTTTGGAAAAGTGGATTCAGGCAAACTTTTGGCAATTTCTAGTAGACTAAAGGGCCTGAACTTCATTCATTACCAAATGAGGATCACCAAAGAGTTGTGAGGAGACAGTTGACCTGGTGCAAGTAATTCTTTAAGAGGAGCTATTAGTTTGTTGAATTCTGTAAGTATCAGAAAAGGAAAGTGCCTGGAGACATGATGACCTGGTACAAGATGAAAGCAGCATGACAGTGAAAGACAGAGAGAATTAGAAGTGACAATCTGGCAAAAGAATTTTATGGCATCTGAACACTTCTTGGATACAGAAGAAGAAGAAAGAAAAGAGAACAGTGACTAAAACGTTCATTTCTGGGTTTAGAGTAGAATTATCATCTAACTGAACAATTTAGGAGAAACAATTGAAGGAAGCTAGTTTATTGGAGCAGCTAGTAAGTTCAGCTTTAGACATATCCACCTTAGATTCAGTAACATCTGCTATACTCCCTGCCCTTTGGCATTCATGGGCCACAGAGATCTAGGGCCCCTCCCCATTTACTGTGCCCTGTCATTCTCAAAGTGCAAACCCCACCGGAATCCTCTCCAATTAAATGATACAGCAGAGACGTTAAATTCTTTTTCTTGTTGGATTCACCCCTCCCTTCTCACTTATTGATATTTGCACCTATCTTCTTCATCTATTTACTCTCTTTTAATCCAAATCTAAGAATCTTTCTTTTATAGAAAACATTCTCACTTAAAAAAAATTCCTTTCTAAAGGAATGCAGTACATTCCTGTGCTAAAATAGTGTTGTCCTGTTATAATTCATATTTTGAATATCTCACTTTAGATATACAAGTGTATTTATTATTCCATTCTTTCTCCTAAAAAGTCCTAAGAGGTAAGTGAGGGTAGCTGTAATTAACCTCTTTCTGTAAATGGAGAACAAAGGCATAAGAGATAATTAATACAATCAAGTAACTGATTTAGAAGCATTCGCTGATTTAGGATTTCCTTCTCAATATCCTATTCAATAAACAAAATGTTGCTTCCAACCTCTTAATTTCCTTAGAAGAAAGATGCTGCATAAATTTGTTTTTGTTGTGTATGGTAATACAATTGCATCTCAAAGCAATGTAAGATAAAGTCTAAACTAGAATTAAGAATAAATGTCTCCTAATCAAAATTCCATTGCCTTTTTCCAAACTTGACTCGTTTTTTAGGATTATCAACAACAACCAGAGGTTAAGATTACTAAACAAAATTCTGAAAGAAGATAATTCTATGCTTTTTGATCTTGTGTGCCATAATTTACTACTCAGATAAGATAGATTAGAAACAAAACACTTAGCTTTCATGACCCTCTCTAGCCTGAACACAAAAGCCTTATAATTTTTAGAATATCTTTAGAAGCATTAGAGCATGTTTAAATACAAATAATAGGATATAAAGAGGAAAACTATGCATGGCAGCTCTAGGTCCAAGAGGCGCATACTCTGTAAGTATCTCAAACTGTAGTCTCCTCACGTCTCAGATCCTTAGCAAAAGGCATGCAATCAAGCCTCCATTCTGAGCTGAATGCTTCTAACTTATTAATTCTAACAGACAAGATAAGGGAAAAGAAAACCTCTGAAGCATGTAAATTCCATTGTTTTAGTGTACAAGTATTTTTAACCCTAAAGGAGAGCTCACGAGCTATTGAGGAGCTCTTGAATACGGAATGATGTCCTTCAGTCTTCTTTCTGAGTTCAACACAATTGTTCCATATATGAACAACTGCTCCTCAAAACACTGATTTTAAAATTTAGACCAGTTGTTCTCACCAATGGGAAACAAACCTCTGAAAAGCAATATATATATATATATGCCCAGCAACGGTGTCGGCTGAACGACCAGAACAACTAGTCGCTATGATGCACACTGACCACCAGGGGGCAGATGTTCAATGCAGGAGCTGTCCCCTGGTGGTCAATGCGCTCCCACAGCAGGAGCACCGCTCAGCCAGAAGCTGGGCTCACTGCTGGCAAGTGCAGCGATGGTGGCAGGAGCCTCTCCTGCCTCCGTGGCAGCACTAAGGAGCGGAGAGCCAAGCGGTAAGGAGCAAGCAGGCAGGTAGTTAGGAGTAAGCAGGTGGGTGGTTAGGAGCAAGGGGTCCCAGATTGTGAGAGGGTGCAGGCCAGGCTTAGGGACCTCCCCCCGCCCCCAGTGCACGAATTTCATGCATTGGGTCTCTAGTAGGGATATAAGCACATTGAATGTAGACTGAGGGAATGATAGTTTGCATTTACAGAACGAGGTTAATTAGAGCTATCCTCACTTATCTCATAGGATTTTTTCAGGTTAATGGATAGAATTTTAAACATTCCAGCATGATTCATAGTAGATTTCCTAATCATGTATTTTCTAGTCAATGAACCTAAAAATGCAAGTTCTCCCTCCTGGCATCTTCAAAATATTTTGTTACAATGCAAGGATTTTCATACTATAAAAAAGTTGGGATCCATTACTTAAATCTTAGAGTGGGCAGTGTATTGCACTAGTGGCAGTATTATTATCATTTAATACTTTCTGATATCTTCATTTTATATACCTTGGAATATATTTTTCAATCAGCAAACAAACATGAGAGCCATGTATAATAAGCAATACATGTAAATATAAAGAAAGAAAGGTTATTATTATAAGGCTCTCTCTCAAATTTGAATGTCACCGTGAACTATCTTTGATTATGTCTCACCTGAAAAATTTGGAATATAGGGTACTTTATAATTTCCTTATTCATGTAACTATTTTTCAACATTTTAAATTATATTAATAGTGAAGTCATATCTATAAGAGCTTTGAACTCCTTGGAGAAAAGGAGTATGTAAATGCAAAGCATCACTATTGTTACTCTGTAATAAATCCCAGCTAACAGAGTAGGTAATTAAGGGAGGGAGCTGGGGAGTAATTCAAAGTAATTGATATCTCACCGTCCTTCGAAGGTGGTGTTTTTGCTGTTCCTTGATACCTTCAAAGTACTGTCAAGTACAAAAAATAGATACTTCCTAGATGAAAGCAGAAATCTGTCAAGTCTCCTGTTTCTAACCAGGTCACTCTGCACATAGTATCACCAACCTGAGAGGCACTCTCAGTAATGCATGGACCCTGATATTAACCGAAATCAAGTTAAGAGGTTTCAGAGTCCACCATGGCATCTAAGGTCCTGTGTTTCTCACATGAAGGTGACTGTGAAAGCGCTGTCTGGGAATAGTCTGAACATAACTGCCTTCTGATTCCTTGGGATGCTGGTATAAAGTACATTGTTTAGTGCTCAAAAACACATTGCTAATCATGCCAGTTATGAGAGACTGGAAAGGCTGTGGGCACCGAGATCTTCTCACAGAGATTTCCTCCTGCCTCCTTCACTTCTAGCTAAGACTGGTCTCTAGATTTTGAGTAAGATTATCTCCACTGGCATAAGTTTGTTTATTTTTCAACTAAGAATAACTTGGCCAGTCCTGATTTGGCTCAGTGGATAGAGTGTCAGACTGTGAACTGAAGGGTCCTGGGTTCGATTCCAGTCAAGGGCATATGCCTGGGTTGCAGGCTCCATCCCCAGCATGGGGTGGGCAGGAGGCAGCCGATCAGTGATTTTCTCTCATTGTTGATGTTTCTATCTCTCTCTCTCCTTCTCTTTTCCTCTCTAAAATCAATAAAAAAATATATTAAAATAAATTAATTAAAATAAATTTAAAAGAGAATGACTTGCCCATTTTCCTCTCTCACTCAAAACCCTCTCTCACTCTCTCAATCACCTTATCAGAGTAATCACTTTGTAAATTATTTAAATGTCTAATCACTATGTTGTACAGCTGAAGCTAATGTAATATTGTATGTCAATTGTAATGGAAAATATTTTTAAAGATTTTTAACTTGTCCATCACTCAAGATTAACTCTTCCATGATTTCATTTTTCAGACAGAATTCAGATGTGCCTTCCTAGGATCATATTTAGAATTTCTTTTTTTAAAATATATTTTTATTTATTTCAGAGAGGAAGGAAGAAGGAGAGATAGAAGCATCAATGATGAGAGAGAATCATTGATCGGCTGGCTGCCTCCTGAACACCCCCTACTAGGGATCGAGCCCACAAACAAGGCATGTGCCCTGACCTGGAATCAAACTGTGACCTTCTGGTTCATAGGTTGACACTCAACTACTGAGCCACACTGGCCAGGTGATATTTAGAATTTCTTGCTCCAAAACCTTAGAGATTCCTAAAGATACCAGTCACACAATAAGACAGTGCTGATATTCGGGAAATATTTTCTGACCAAGGTTATGCATGCTTTTTGGAATAGGGAACCAAAGGAAGTTTGAAAACCTTTTGGTATCCTTTCAGACTGTTATAGCATTGCCCTTATCAATCCATGTAAATCACGCTGGAGTAAGGCAGGTGGGGCAAAATTTACCAGGGCCAGTCATCTCATTATACGGGAGGAATCTCCTGGATTGTTTTGGTGTGAAGCCAGGTCCATAATTAGCAGCACAAAACAGTTTTTCTTCTGCCCTGGCATTATATCTCCAGTCTGGCTTTAGTGTTTCCTCCAACTATTCTTTTAGCCTACAGGCAATGCCTACATATTTAGGTAACAACACAGTTTTCTCAGCAATAACCTTGTGGCTTTCTTCCTTCCCTGCTACACGGCTCCTTGTGATAGCTTCTTCTGAAGTTATCATATCAATGAAGCCGCCACCTCCATCCGCCCAAGGTGCCTCCACTGCTGGTTGTGACGGTGGCAGAAGCTGCCTGAGTCTGCAGATATGTCTCAACAAGTCAGAATATTGGGAGTTGGGATTCCCAAGTAATGGGCAGCTAAGGTAGCTATAAAGAAAAAAAACACACACATTTAGAGGACTTGCTATGTGAGGCATTAATGCTGGTACATCCCTATTCAGTTAGTCCTTACAGTAATCTTGTTGAGGACACGGAGACTTGGAAAAGTGAAGTGGCTGTCCCAAGGTCACATTCCTTCAGAACCAGAATTGCAATGTAGGTCCATGTCCTTTCAAAGCCCTTCATTCCATTGTGCACATCTGCAGGGTCTGGTGTCCAGGAAGCAGCAAGTCCACTGAGAGTGCCACCGAAGTGAACAGCTGGGTGCGTTCAGGCTGTTTGTTCTCTGAAAGGTTTTTACTGTTGGTTGAGTGTAGAGATTGGGGCTTACCACGGTGATTATAATCAGACAGCTTCTAGAAACTGCAGGTAAGTAAACCTGCCTTCAGGGGACCTGGGACAGAAAAGATGAGATTTCTCCCCAATGTGAATTGAAATCATAAAATAAAAGGAAATCAGCATTGTGCAACAATCTTTGGAGAGCACTTCTAATGAGTGATTTTCTGTCAGTGCTGCTATGTGTACAGAGGTCTCTGCCACAGGGAGACAGTGGCCTTCCTCATTAACAGCACCCCGTAAGTGGAAGCACTGTGAGGGACACAGAAAATGCATGTCATCAGTCAGAGACTGGCTTGCTATTTTCTACGAATTTGACATATCCCTGTTTTCCCCTGTCTGGCCTCTTCCTGCTACACATTGCCTTCCCACTCTCCCTCCTCCTCTTCATTTGTCACCTTCTGTTCCCTCCCCTGCTTCTTCTGTTTTCAATGTAATGATGTTAAGTGTTTTAAGTGTGGAATAATATGCATAATACTGAAGCTCTTCAGGAGAACAGTAGAAATATATGTATCATCCCTCTGTGTGTGCACATGATCATAGTGTATGAACCATAGTAATAACATTCACAATGATATAGCATGAGCCCTGCAATAAATAGCAATAAAAACATGAAGTAGTCCAGGGGCACTCTAACTCTCCTTCTTTGTACCTTGATATCCGCTGCTATCCATGTGTCACTACAAAAGTGCTGGCAAATGCAAGAAGCTCTGATAACTATTCCACAGAGCAGTGTAAAGGTCTGCATGGCTCTAAGATGTTTTGAGTATGTTGGCATGGCAACATAGCATCTGCTGGAGTATCCGAAGAATGTCAGTAAATTAAAGCATTACACATTCTCCAATGTTGAAGAACCTCAAAACACTTTATAGATGACAGCCAGATTTACAGACAGAGATCTCAAGCTCACAATAGTGTCCTTTGTATGAGTAATATTTGAAAACTAGTGACCTCTGAAACAGCGTTCACCATACAGTAATACTTGGATTAACACAAACTTTCCCAAATCAAAGGTCAAATGTGGACATGGTTGGGATGACTTTTGCTGTTCTTAGTACACGGTCAATCGAAGTAGCAAATGAGGAAGACGAGATAGTGGTTTTTCAAGCAGATCAATTCTGGGCCTGAGTGACACAAGCACACATTCTGGGGCACCACAGAAGGGGGGAAGCAGGGAGGGGGCAGCTACTGGGCTTGATCTTGTTTTACATCCAAGGAAAATTGGAACATCAAAACAAACAAGGGTTAGGAATGCCTAAGCAAAATAGGAGAAATGTACAGGGAGAAAATGTTCTTCCCAAGACACTTATGGGAAGGAATCTACCTTCTGAAACTTCCTATATTACTCAGTAGCAGGACTAATGGTGGAGACAGACATAGCAAGAAATAGCCATAAGTCAATGTGACAAGTGTTGTAATGCTATGGTATGGAAGAGAGAAACCCTTCTTTGACTTTGAAGTGTGCGGTTTTCAGAAAAGGTACCAGAGAAGAGGTTGTGTTAGAGCAGGTGTTAAATCATAAGTTGAGTTTTAGCAGAATGATAGGATAGAAACTTGCGATGGTAGGGAAACCAAATGCAGAAATAAAGAGGGCATTTAGGAAATGATAAGGAGGTCAGCTACAGGAAGACAGGTCATGCTGTGGGGAGTGCTCAGAATAGAGTTTTGAAATGTATGATAGGGTGAGATACTGAAGTATTTTGAAAGCCAGTCCATGGAGTTTGGACCTGGCACTGATGTTAAGCAGGAGTGTGACATGATCAGATTTTTGTCTTTAAGAGGTAAGTCAGAAAACAATATAAATCATGAATTAAGGTGGTGGTGAGATTCTGGATAGCAAACAAAACCACTGAATAGATGCTAAGGTGTCATGAGATCTTAATAATCTAACTTGTACTGGAAGTAGAGAAAGAAAGAGAAGATGGGCAGAGGAAAAGTGAAGGAGGAGGAGGTCCTAGGTATACAGATTAGATTTATAGAGTATACGGGAGATAAGACAGACAAGTAGCACATTAAGATTTCTCTGCTTAAGGAACAAAGTAGGTGATGATGCTTTCAAACAAGACAGAAAATATAGCCCAAATGAGTAGCCTTCCATCTGATAACAGAAGATCCTCAGCTTCCTCCTCAAAGTTTTTTTTTTAAATGTAACCACAGACGGTAAGTCAATTACCATCATTATGCTGTACCTCCAGTCTTCTAGAGAGGACTTGCTTGGGCTCCCACTAACCCACATGTGCTGTCTGCAAAGAAACTTGGAACAGCTTCCCCCTCTGCCATAAGAACATGCTTTTTCAAAGACCAAATCAATGACACTGTATCTAAGGCTTCCATGTCGGCAGTCTCCAGAATGGCACTGCATTCGATGCCAAGGCAGAACACTGGGAAAAGTGGGCTCACCCACAAGAATTTCTCCTACATTAGGATGTATGTTCTGAGTACGAAAATTTTTATGTTTCATTTGCTGCAATATCTTCTGTGTCTATAGTAGTTTTGTCCATATAACAGATGCTCAATAAATATTTTTAATTAAACTTTTTATTTTAAGGTAATTGTAACCTCACATGCAATTATAAAAAATAATAATAATAATAGAAAGGCCCTGGTAGCTTCCCAGTGGTTAGAGCATCATCCAGATACGTCAAGGTTGAGGGTTCGGTCCCTGGTCAGGGCACATATAAGAATCAACCAGTAAATGCATAAGTAAATGGAACAATAAATCAATGTTTCTATCTATCTATCTATCTATCTATCTATCTATCTATCTATCATCTATCCATCCCTCCATTTCCCTCTTTCTCTCTAAAATCAATCAATAAATAAAAAATAATAGAAAGATCCAATGTACCCTTTAACAATCTTTCCAGTGGTGACATCTTCAAAAACTACAGAATAATATCACATCCAGGATACTGATGCTAAAGCAACCAAGTCAAGGCACATTCCTGTCACCACACAGATCCCTCACGCTGCCCTTTGATCACTACACCCACTGACCTCCAAAGAGAAGTTGCTCCAAATACTGCTGTCCAATGAGGCCCATGGGAAGCAACTGTAAAAGATTGAAGAAAATCTAGAAGAATTCTAAACTCATTGTTTCACAAGTAATTTAACTGTACATCAGTTTAAATAAACTTTAAAAATGTGACAAATTGAGGCTGAGCTTTAAAGAAAAGAAAAAGAATTCCAATCAGTGAGCTAATTAGATACTGATCCTAAATCAAAAGATTGACAAATCAGAGTAGGTCTGGGGGCGGGGGGGGGGCAACAGGGGATTAAAGGGGGAAAAGGGAGACATCTGTAATACTTTCAACAATAAAGATAAATCTAAAGAAATAAAATAATATAAAAGATTGGCAAATCATTTTTATTCACATATTTATTTATGCTAAAATGAATTAAAGATGTATCTTTTAAGATGATTATTCCATACTTAATAAAACCTTTTTATTAAACAACTACCGGCCGCTAATTTCCTGGATAAAAGGTCTTCTACTCTGAGGCCATCACTCTGATTATATTGTCTTTCACTCTCAAGAGAGAGACAACCTCAGGGAACTGGAGGGAGACAAATGCCCTCCCTCCTGTTTCACTTTTCTTCTTTTTAGCCTTTACTTTCATCCACAGTTTTGTTCTCTTCTTTAAATTACAGAAAAATATTATGAATGTTATTTAAAATACTGATGTGAGATGTTGAGGGAAAGGAGGAATAAAGGTCACCATCTTTAAGCAGCACAAGTCACAAATGCTCTCTTACTTAAATAGAGAAAGAAAATTGAAGCAACAGGAAGTTTAGGGGAGCTGGCAACCAGAAGATAGGTTTGATGTTGAAGGTGTTATGTTTCAAGACTTGTTCCCTATATCCATCCTCTACAGACCCACAAACCTGCCCCTGTCACTCCCTGGCTTGACTGCCCACTGCCTGAACAATGCTCAAAGCCATTCGCATGGCCCATTGGGATCCTCCAGGCTCTGGTTCTGGACCGTTTCTCCTGTCTTTCACCTGCTGCTCCCTGCCTTGTACTTTCTCTCTCCTGATACGTCATCTGACGTTTTCCTACAGAACTGTGTTCCTTCAGAACCTCTGCTATTCCCTCCATCCCGACTGCCTCCTCACCCTCACATTTCTCCCCTCACTTCCTCGGGCTAGAGCCTGACTCTTATTCTCTTACTTCTGTCTCACTTCACACATTACTTCTTCCACAAAGCTTTCCTGGAAGCCTTCCCTGCCACCTGCTGAGTTTGATAACTTGAGCCTATTAATTAATAATCCTTTTCTCCAAGCCACAGAAACCCAAGTCAAGTGAGCTTAGGAGAACAAAGGAAATCTATGTCACTCAAAAGCAAATTATGGAATGAGCATACTATAGATGCCTATTTAACTGTGAAAAAAATCTGTATTGCTACACTTAATACATGGTATTATCATGTGTTTATCATCTGTCTTCCTCCATGTATATGCATGAAGTTATTCATTTTATGATTTCCCAAAGTTAAACACAATGCCCAGTGTAGTAGAAGTTGAATATATACTTGTATAAAGGAAATCATTACATTTTCTTTGGAAACTCAAGAAAGTGATATCCAGAGGGAATATTCTATATATAGGAGATCTTATTTATAAGTATAGATAAAGCACTTGGTGAGTAGAGTTTTGAATGAGAGAAAAGTTATTCTAGCCTTACAGTTTGAACTTGGGGGGAAATAGGGATGTCTTTCCATTGAGATGGGAGGGGGAAAAACGAAATCAGTAACGATGCAAGTGAGATCAGATCAGAAGTGAGAAGACAGTGGTATTTGGAACTGAGGTAGGAGGTTAGGAAAATGGTAACTTATAGGAAAAAATACTAAGGAAAATAAGAACAGTTCCTTCCAAGGGACAAGGAAAAGTAAAGTGGAGGGAGACTTTAACCCGTGCTTGACCACAGACCACATGCCTCACAGTTCAACAAAACAACTGGCCAGGATATTCCATGAATGTTGATGCATGATTTTATTCACTACGTTCCCAGAAAGCACTCCATTCTGTTTACCTCTATCCTCAGACCTATATTTTAACCTGTCTTTGCCTCCTTTCCTTCTTCTAATAAATATGTTCAACTTATCCTAAAAGCAAACAAACAAAACACAACTTTTCCTTTCCATGTAACTATAGCCTTTTCTCCTTTTCATCCCCAGAATTTGTAAAGATTAGTAATTACTCACCCTTCTCTTAATTACTTTCAATTCTACTCCCTCGGTCACTGCTCTCTGACTTTGGCTCCGGTACTACTTACTGAATAACTTCTGCAAAGGTCACTATCACCCAGAGACAGAGAACTACAGCCTTGTTCTCAATCTTCCTTCTTTCTGGTATTTCTGAAAGCTTCTCAGCCCATTGACAATCCCCTCCTCTTGAAACATTCCCATCCTCTGGCTTTGGACATGGGAGCCGTCATAGGAGGTGAGTAACTGCAGTGGTACAAGGCAGAGATTGTGGCCTGACTCCAGCCATGCGTTTCTTCATTGTGTGGGGCTAGAGAACTTGTTTGGTCTCTACACACCTCAGTTTATGTAGCTGCAAAAACAGATATAATGCCCATTTAGCAGTGCTGTCTTCAGAATTCGATCATTTAATACTTAAGAAATACTGAACACCTGCTATATACTAAGCACTCTCTTGTCTGCTTGAGATACATTAGAGAAAAAGAGAAAAAAAAGTCCCTGTGTTAGTGAACTGCAAAGGACAGATAGACAATAAAAAATACATATAACAAATATGTATATGATATGGTATGTTAGAGGGTGATTGTGATGTAGAAAAATAGAAACCAGAGAGAGGGATTGAAAGTCACAGTGGCAGAATGGATTGCAACTTTAAATAGGGAGGCCTTATTGAGAAAATGACATTTGAGCAAAAACTTTGAAAGGGAGGGAATTAATCATGTAGAAATTTGAGACAAGACAGTTTCTGGCAGAAGAAACAGACTGTGTAAAGGTCCGTGGGAGATGGGTTCAGAGCGGTAACAAAGCATGGGGTGTGCTTCTGTAGGCCATTGTGAGGATGTGCCTTTGACTCTGAGTAAAATGCAAAGCCTGCGGAGGGTTTTGAGCAGAGAGGTGACATCATGTCTAAAGTGTTGTAACAGGACCACTGTGGCTAATGCATAGAGAGTGACTACATGGGGTAAGGACAAAAGCCAGAACCCAGGAGCTATTATAGCAATCCTGGTGAAACAGGATGGTGGCACGTACCAGAAAGATGGTAGCAAGCTGTGGTAAAAGTGGTAAGCAGTGATGGAACTACAGGAAGATTTTGAAGGTAGAAATGAAAGTATCTTCTGAT
This sequence comes from Myotis brandtii, assembly GCF_000412655.1. NCBI lineage: Eukaryota > Metazoa > Chordata > Mammalia > Chiroptera > Vespertilionidae > Myotis > Myotis brandtii. Next base: position 1,128,937 of record NW_005370315.1, on the reverse strand, counting down.
TGGGTTGGCTGTCAGAGCAACAGAAAATAAATGTATCATCCCAGGCTGGGCTGGCCTGGGCAACAGGAAAGATGAGGCTGCCATCTTCTGTGATGGGAAAGACTGGTGGAGGGAATGAATGTCACATAATAAAATCTGTAACCCGGCAAGCTTGGCTCAATGGTTGAGTGCCGACCTATGAACCAGGAGGTCAAGATTTGATTCCCAGTAAGGGCATATGCCTGGGTTGCGGGCTCAATCCCCAGTGTGGGGCATGCAGGAGGCAGCCAGTCAATGGTTCTCTCTCATCATTGATGTTTCTCTCTCTCCCTCTCCCTCTCCCTTCCTCTCTGAAATCAATAAAAAATATTAAAAATAATTGTCTAGTACAAATTTAGAATCTGTGTTTTGAATTTGCCTCTTTGATTCTAAGACTTGAAGTATTTGTTCTCTTTCTTATCACATAGCATTTCAGCATTCTTGATGTACATTCATATGCAAATTTTCATTTGTTTTGATATTTATAACCATTTGTTATAGAAAGGCAGGAAATATTTATTTCCCATGTAACTGATGAGATGATTAGGGCTCAGAAAAGCTATGAGATTAACCTAAGGTCCCAACATTGTTAAAATGGATTGTAACCTAAAACATTGGGCTTTTGACTCTTTAAACCTGGTATATTTTAAATCATATAATGCTTTCCAAGAATCAGTGTGAGATAACTTCAAGGTCATGCAGTCCAAAACATTCTACATTATCTCTGAAGAAACTAACTCAGAGAATCCAAGTAACCTGCTCTGAATCACTCATTTTCACTTTTGAAATCTTTTAGAAATTTCCCCAAAATGAGGCTGCATTTTGGTTTTTGGATGACTAATGTGCTGCATTTTCCAATCAGAAAAATGCCCAGTAGGGTAGGAAGGACACCAGGAGACAGCAATGACCTGGAAGCCAAATTTAAAAAGTGGGTGAGGAGGGTGACCTCCTGTGCCCAGTGCTGCTAACTGAGCACGAAGGATGCGGCCTGAGAACGGGCCATGGGCTTTAGCAACGTGACCATCACTGCGGACCCAGACAGGAGCAGTTTCAGAGCAGTGGTGGGGCAAAAACCTGACTGGAGATGTTCAAAGTGAAGAGAGGAGAAAACTTGGAGACAGCAAGGAGTTTATTACAAATTAGAGCAGAAAAATAGAGTCAAGAGAAAAGATTTCTTTTTCTCGTTTTTCAATATGGGAGAAAAGCAGGTTTGTGTACTAATGAAAGTAGCCTAGCAAAAAGGAAACAAATTGGTGATGTAGGAAATAGAGGAAAGAATGACGGGGTAATGCCCTTGACTTGGCAGGAGGGATGAAAACGAGTGCCCAAGGGAAAGAATTGACATTCGGATGAGAGCTGTGCCGTTTCTGTGTAGCGGGTAGGAAAGTGAAGTATGCAGGTACAAGGGCTGCTGGGCAGGAGGCTGAGGGGGAGTCCGTGCAAGTTCTCTCCGAGTGTTTCTGGGTGCACAGTGAGGTAGGAAGTGGGTCACGTGCAGAAAATGAGGATGAAGGAGGAGGAGCTGAGAGTTAGAGGAGAGAGACAGTGGTGTAAAACAGTCATGTAAAAGATTGGGTGAATGAATAACCTAGGCACAGACAGCACGATGGTCGGGGTAAATTTAAGGATGTACCTGACGCGCCTGGTCCAGGGCCCAGTCCAGGGTGGGCAGCCTAGCAGCAGCACCAAAGAGTCCCTGTGTGCTCAGCAGTGGTAGCTATTACCGTTGTGTTACTCCAAACCATTCTCTCTCTTAACAGAGGTGTTCGAGGGCACGAGATTATCTACCTGAAAATTGCTCAACATTTTTTAGGCAGAAATTTAAGAATTTCCTCTTTAATATCCAATTACTTGGCATTTCCATAATCCTTTATATTTGCAAACTGCTCCACAGTCATGCTCATTATGTCTGCTTCACTGTATCACTGACTGGCTTACACATAGAACAAAAACAAGTGGAGTAAGTCGAGAGGCACAGGGCTTCGTTCAGCTCATGCTGGCAGCAGGGAACAGACAGGAGTCATACATCCTGGATTCAACAGTGTACAGCAGTATTTCCTCAAAGTACATTTTGTGGACTATTAATTCCAAAGGATGCTCCTTGAGTCGAGAGTTCTGTGGTCAAACAAGCGTGAGAACTTTAAATGTTATATTGCACTCAGCTTGTCATAATACACATTCGTATCTTGGAGAAGCCTGGTGTTAAAGAGATCTACACAACTTTATTTAACTCGGCATTTCTGAGGCTTATTTGACCACAAAAACATTTTGTTTTTTAAACAGAGACTACTTTTACAGGCATATGAAGCATTCATGGATAGCATCATTTGCCATAGCCATTTATACTAGTACCTTCTTCCTTTCTAGTGGAATACTAGTTTTAGCTGGGCTCATTGCTGCTTAGCCAAATGGTTTTACTTCCAGCTCCCTTTGCTGCTTGTTCTGGCCATGTAACCAAGTTCCGATCAATGAGATATAAGTGGGAATTATATGCATGACAATCTGGAAACAGCCCTAAAAGAAAGGAGCACTCCTTTGTTGGCACCACCTACTTTCTTCCTTTTGGCTTGCTGGGACGCAGCGTGATGGCTACAGCCTTAGCCTTTGAGTCTGTAGGAAGCTCACGAGAGACAAGAAAGCTACAAGAGAGCAGGAACCTGGCTCCTTGATCATTGTGGAGTCACCACATGGCACACAGTGCCTACCTCCAGACTCCTTCAACTGAGAGAGAATTAATCTTCAATCTTGCATAAAGCACTGTTATTTTGGTGTGTTTTATTTTCTGTTACTCAAGGCTGAATCAAACCATAGCTAATACAATGCAATGCCTACCTTCATCTCATAGAACAGTGTTCTTCAGAAACACCGAGAAGTGCTGATCTAAATTCAGCCACTGAAACTCCATGCCCTTTCCTCCCAACAAGTGCATCTTTGTCTGAGTCCAAACACATGGAATCATCACCTATGTTTGGTGTTTACATTTCATTTCAAGTATTCTCACATGAAAGGCAATAGGTAACTGGAAAGAGCAATGGCTTATGTCAAAATATAAGCGTTCAAGTCTCAACTCTGCTTCTTGACCTTAGGCAGGTACACTAAAATCAATTCCTCTGTTTCCCTGAAAGCACAGTAGTAATAGTATGTTTTCTGTTTCACAGAGTTGGTATAATGGTTAATGAAATACACGCCACCACAACCCGCCCCCCAAAAAATCCTAATTATGTAGTACACTACATGAAAGATCTTACTGTTACTGTTTGTTATTCCGCCATACCAGAGGGCACTCTGGTCCCAAACTTACTAATGTGTGGGTGTGTGCATTTGAGCTCTTGCACATCATTTCTATAAATGTCACGTCTCTGTGGACAAGTTAAACCAAACAGGCTTCTTGATGCCATTTCAATGTAAATTCTAAGTGCAAATGTTATTCTCAGAATCTTAATGTTAGTGTTAGCAACTAGGGTTACTGGCTGGAACCTCAGTTCTCGTCAATGCAGAAAAGAATTTAAGGCCAACGAAAACAAAAGTAAAGCAAAGTAGGATTTGTTGAAAATACAAGGAGCAAGGAGCAGGCCAGTCAAGAGAGAAAATGGCCCCAAACTCCCTCGGTTATTTGGTTTAAATAGGGGTTTTCTGGGTGGAGACTTTTATTTGCATTCAGGTATGACTGACAGAAAAGGGTTATATAACTGTATTTCTTCTGCGCATGCCCTTACCCATAATGCAGAAAAACCCACAGTGGGGAGGGTCAAAACTACAATACAAATCTATATACATAAAAGCCTAAGCGACCATTACGACCGAACGACCGGTCGACCAGTGGCTATGATGCGCACTGACCACCAGGGGACAGACACTCAATGCAGGAGCTGCCCGCTGGTGGTCAGTGCACTCCCACAGGGGGATTGCCGCTCAGCCAGAAGCCGGGCTCATGGCTGGTGAGCGCAGCTGCGGCAATAGGAGCCTCTCCCAACTCTGTGGCAGGCACAGCGGGCCGGGATGAGCAGGAGCAGTGAGCGGCGCAGCACCCCGCCCCAACTCGGGTTCCTCCCTGGCCACCTGCCCCTTGGAGCACTGCTACATTCCTTGGAGGATGTCTGACTGCCGGTTTATGCCCAATCCCTGCAGGCCAGGGCAGTCGGACATTCCCCGAGGGGTCCCGGATTGTGAGAGGGCGTAGGCCAGGCTGAGGGAACCCCCCCAATACACGAATCTGTGCACTGGACCTCTAGTTTTATTATAATTCATCCAGGGCCCTAGTAAGGTCACATTGAGGCCATGTATTTTCCTCTGTGCTTGCGCCAAAAACCAGCTCATTCTGAACCTGCCCGCGGGCAGTCATCTTCAGGACCTGCTGACTGTAGGGCTGCCCATAGAGAGGAATCTGAAGGCAATGTTGGCCCCAGGGCAGTCCCTATCCCAGCTATTCATTTCTAGTTTCCTACCTAACACAGGGTGGGGCCTTTGGAAGCTCATAAGTCTATGTCTCTACATTAAGGTGAGATATCACATAAACTATCCTGAAGTTATTAATGTATTTGTTTATAAAGACCCTGGAAGAATAAATTCTAAATCCTTGACTGCAAAATTATATCAGAGAATTTAACAGCCTTCACTATAAAATAGCACCTGAGAATTAAATTTCAATTCCTTACCCTAATTTAAGTCTCAGGCTCTTTTGTGCATATCAGGAAAAAGTTGATACAATGTGTTCAACATTAAATTTTTATTCATTTGAAGACAGTTCTGAAGACAACCCTCACATGAATATTGAGCCTAAAACTCACACTTGCCATGGCAACTGGTGTTTCTATTTTTTTTTTAATTATGGAAGATATTCAACTCACTGATAAGGGGTTTCATGAACATAATAGAAGCACTTTACTTTTAAAGTTATGGATATTTAGAAATACATTTCTAAAGAAAATAAACTGGGTAACAAATTTGCAAATCCAAACATGCATTAAAGCTAAAATTATCATTTCTAAACTAAGTAGCTGAAAAAATAAGACTATTAGTTAAAATAGGTACATATATTATTCAAATGAGATAGCTAACATTTTAAGCTTAAAATAAATTAAAAACAAGTACCTAATTGATATTCATTTATTCCTGTCACTATGTAACCACAACAGTGAAAACTAGTTTTGTATGGCATCATTCACAGGAAGAGTGTTCCAACATCCTTTACAAAATTAAAATAATGCATAATATTAATTTTGTTTGTTTTCAGTTGCTATAACATGTCTGACATATATAACTGGATATATTCACTCTCAGTTTGCTATTTTTATTGTAAGTCCTGATGAAGGGGTGTTAGCGTTGTACTCCACAAATCCATCAAATGATTGATTTTCTTAAACCAGTATGACATTAGCCTAGTAAAATGGAATTACTTAAAAACATTAATTAAATGTCTGTTTGCTCACTAACCTTGATCCCCTGTGCACTGTTTAATTGCATAATTCTACAAAGCTGGAATATCCATTTGTCTCTTGACAGACTTATTTATAAGATCTAAAATGCAAGAAAAGTTGAAGATAGAAGTAGAGACAAGGGGGCTACAAGAGGAGAGTGACTCTTTGGTAACTATCAAAAGTCAATTTCCATATGTAAAGATCTATACTAATAAAAGGGTAATATGCTAATTAGAGCAGATGTCTTCCGGACGTCCATACGGATGTCCATCGGACAAAGCCTCTGTCCTTTGACCACCAGTTGAACTGGGAGACCCAGAGTTTAACAGCTCGCTATGACGTGTGCTGACCACCAAGGGGCAGTGCAAAACATGGTGGGCTTCGGTGATGCGGTGCTGGCAGAGGGCAGTAGTGGAGGCGCTGCCTGCCCCCGATGGGCCCCGATGAGAAAATGAAAAAAAAAACAACCCTCAGAAAGAACCTTTGAACTTCCCCCCTTTCCTGTCTGAGATTTAAGATGAAAAGTTCAATTCCAGGAAGGGAATCTTATATTCACTTAGCATTAGATAAGGAGAGTCCGAGCAGGAGGCTGTTAGCTAGATTTCTCTCAGGTGTTCCATTGTTTCTAGGTTACCTAACAGGAATTTGTTTGCCATATGTGTTCTGCTCTTTTCAGCTACATATGAATTGCCTTTTTTTCCCTTTCAAAATCCAAAACCCTTAATTCCTTTTCTCCTTTGTCCACAATAGCATATAAGCCTCAACTTTCCAATGAGTGTTGGGTCACATTCTTATAGCTCCCCCCAAATGGTCATTTGTTTATTAATTTTTTTCTTTTAATCCATCTCTGTTAATTTGATTATTAGTCCAACTAGAAGGTGGAAAGATTTTTTTAACCCTCCACAATTACAAATAAAACAATAACCTTACAATAAAGAAAACTGGTAGATATCACCTTAACCAAGTGACAAAAGTTAAAATTGCATAATAAGACACAATGAATTAAGACATATCTTAATGCTGTACCTGATACAATATACTGAGAAGGTACTTCCTTGATATTCTTGCCAAAAAATGCATAACTTGAATTTAATCATGAGGAAACATCAGATAAACCCAAATTGTGACATTCTACAAAATAACTGGTTCATGCTCTTCAAAATGTCAAGGTCATAAAAGACAAACAAAGACTGGGGAATTATAATAGATTTGAGAAGGTTAACAAAATATAATAACTGGAGGCAAAGTGGGGTTCTGGATTGAATCTTGGACTAGAAAAGCGGCATTAATTGTTCAACTGGAAAAATTCAAAGTCTCTAAGTTAGTTAATGATATTATTGTATAAATGTTCATTTCTGATGTCATTAATTTTACTATGATTATGCAAGATGTTGCCATTAGGAGAAGCTGGGTTAATGGCATATAACAGCTCTTTGTGCCATTTTTGCAACTTTAGCAAGTGTAAGATTTCAAATCAAAGCCAATTTAAATAAGTACATCTATATCCCCCACCTCCATAAACTTCAGTAAACAATACCTTTGTGTTGTGGTTATATATTGTTGTAAAATAAATCACTACAATCAATAACATTTTTTATTATGTCTCATGGTAATGTAATAAGATGAGAAAAATAAATAAAAGAGAATCATATAGGGAAGAAGAAATAAAGCTATCTTTGTTTGCAGATGCCATGATGGTCTATGTAGACATTCCCCCCAAAATTACAAAAATATTATAAAAAAAACACCACACCCAACTTCTTGGAAGTAATAAGTGATTATAGCAAGCTTGCAGGATACAATATTAATGTACAAAACTGAATCACTTTTCTACATACCAGCAAAGAACAAGCAGAATTTTAAATTGAAAGTACATTATCATTTACTTTAGCACTCAAAAAATATTTACATATAAATAAAATAAAATATTTACAAGATATTTGTGAGGAAAACTACAAAACTCTGATGAAAACTATCAAAGAAGAAGTAAATGAATGGAGAGATATTTCTTATTCATGAATAGGAAGACTCAATATTGTCAACTTGTCATTTCTTCCCACTTCATCCAAAGATTTAATATAATCCAAATCAAAACATCAGCAAGTCATTTTATTGATATAAATAAAAGGACCCTAAAGTTTATATGGAGTGGCAAAAGTCCTAGAAAAGCCAACTCATTACTGAAGAACAAAGTTGGGGGACATATATTATTGGACATTAAGACTTATTATTAAGCTACAGTAATCAAGACAATGTGATATTGTTGAAATAACAGACAAATCAATGGAACAGAATAGAGTCTGGAAATAGATCCACATGCATATAGTCGACTGATCTTTGATAAAGGAGGAAAGACGTAAAATGGCGCAAAGATTGTCCTTGTAACATATGGTGCTGGAGCAATTAGACATCCATATGCAAAATATATATATACACAGACCTTATACACTTCAATGTTAGCACAATATAGATCATAGTGTTAAATTTAAAACACAAAATTATAACTCTTAGAAAATAACATAGAAAAAAATCTAGATGACCTCGGGTATGGTGATGGCATTTTAGATAAAATACCAAAGTCTTGATCCATGAATGAAAGACTTGATAAGCTGGACTTCATTAAAATTAGAAAGTTATACTTTGTGAAAAATAATGTCAAGAGAATGAAAAGACTGAGCCACATATTGGGATAAAATACTTGCAAAAGACATATTTGATAAAAGAATGTTATCCAAAGTACACAAAGAACTCTTAAAAATCAACAATAAGAAAATAGACAACCCTATTTTTAAAATGGGCAAAATATCTCGACAGACACCTCACAAAAGAAGATATACAGATGGCAAGTAAGCACATGGAAATATGTTTAACATCATATGTCATTAGGCAATTGCAAATTAAAACAGCAATGATATCCCACTACTCAAATATTAGAATAGCCAAAATACAAAACATTGACAACACAAATGCTGGTGAGGATGTGGAGCAACAGGAAATCATTCATTGCTGATAGGAATGTAAAATGCTATAGTCACTTTGAAAGATGGCTTGGTGGGCTCTCAGAAAAGTAAATATTCTTTTACCATATGACCCAGCAATCACAGTCCCTGGTATCTACCCAAATTAATTGAAAACTTATGTTCACACAAAAATGTGCATGTGGATGTTTATAGCAGCTCTATTCATATTTATTCACAACTAGAGGCCCGGTGCATGAATTTGTACATGGCTGGGGTCCCTCAACCTGGGGCTGGCCAGGGGGAGGGGCCATGGGAGGTTGGCTATGGGAAGGCACTGACCACCAGGGGGCAGCTCCTGCATTGAGCGTCTTCCCCCTGATGGTCAGTGCACATCATAGTGACCAGTCGTTCGGTCATAATGGTCACTTAGGCTTTTGTATATATATACTAGAGGCCCGGTGCAGAAAATCCATGCATGGGGGTGAGGGTCCCCTCAGCCCAGCCTGCACCCTGTCCAATCCAGGACCCCTCAGGGAATGTCTGACTGCCGGCTAAACCAGCAGTCGGACATCCCTCTCACAATCCAGGACTGCTGACTCCTAACTGCTCACCTGCCTGCCTTTCTAATCGCCCCTAACTGACCCCCCTGCTAGCCTGATCACCCCTAACCGGCTCTGCCTGCTGACCTGATCACCCCTCACTGCCCCCCCCCCCTCCGCCAGCCTGGTTGCCACCAACCAGCCTAGTCGCCCCATGCAGCCTGCTGCTCAGTCGTTTGGTCATCCCTCATTAACCCCCCTGCCGGCCTGTTCACCCCACACAGCCTGTTATTCAGTCGTTTGGTCATCCCTCACCAACCGCCCTGCTGACCTGGTCGCCCCACTCAGCCTGTTTGGTCGTCCATTCGGTTGTTTCAGATGTGACAGCCCCTGGCTCTTTATATATATTGATAGATTGTCAAAACTTGGAAGCAACTAAGGTGTGTCGTTCAGTTGGTGAATGGATAAACTGTGGTACATCCAGACAATGAAATATTATTCAGAGCTTAAAAGAAATGAGCTATCAAGACATGAAAATACATGGAAGAAACGTAAATGCATTTACTAAGTAAAAGAAGCCAGTCTGAAAAGGCTACATACTGAATGATTCTAATTATATAATCTTTTGGAAAAGATAAAACTACAGAGACAGTAAAAAGATCAGTGGTTTTCAGGGTTAGGGTAGAGGAAGGGATGAATAGGCAAAGCACAGAGGATTTTTAAGGCAGTGAAATTATTCTGTGTGATAGTACAATGATGAATACGTGCCATTGTATGTTTGTTAAAACCCATAGAATGTACACCAAGAAGAGTAAACCCTAATGTAGACTAAGGGCTTTGGGTAACAACAATGTGATAATGTAGGTTAAGCAATTATAATAAAAGCCACACTCTAGTGCAGGATGTGGATTGTGGGGACAAGAAATATATGAGAACTCAGGGTACTTCCCACTCAATTTTTCTGTGAACCTAAAACTGCTCTAAAAAAAAGTGGTTAATTTGAAAATTTTTAAAAATTTAAATTAAAAAATGGGTGAATATGGCATTTTATGGAAATACTTTTTAAGTATATTTTTTATTGATTTCAGAGAGGCAGGGAAAGGGAGAGAGAGAGATAGAAACATCAATGATGAGAGAGAACCATTGATTGGCTGCCTCCTGCACACCCCACACAGGGGATCAAGCCCACAACCCGGGCATGTGCCCCAACCAGGAATCCAACTATGACTTCCTGATTCATAGGTCATGATGGCCAGGCTTATGGAAATACTTCGTAAGCAAGGTACAAGAGGTGCCAACCAAAAATGAAAATATTGATTACCTGATTACATTAAAATTAGGAACTTCATTCTGGGAGAAGATATTTGTAACTCATTCATTTCCAGAACAACTATAAAAGAAGTACAAACAATTCAATAGAAAAGTAATAAAGGAAATGAATAGGCATTCACAAAAGAGGAAACCCAAATAGAAATAAAACAGATGCATAACCTCACTAGTAATCAGGAAAATACAAGTTAAAACCTCAGTGAGATATCATTTCACATCCATCAATTCAGAAAAAATTTTAAAACTCAAGCATCGATCAGACTGTCAAACTTCAGAGGGAAGGTAGGGGAGGGTGGGGTGAGGGGGAGAGATCAACCAAAGGACTTGTATGCATGCATATAAGCCTAACCAATGGACCCATACAAAAGGGGGGTGAGGGCATGAGTGGGGGGCATGGGGGGTAATGTGGGGATAAGGACACATATGTAATAATTTAATCAATAAAAAAATTTAAAAAATAAAACTCTAAAATTACTAATATTTGGTGTGGGTATGGAGAAATACAAATCTTCTCTCCAATGATGGAAGAATAATTGGCACATCCAGGATAAAGAGCAATTTAGCAATATCTTGTAAAGTTAAGATGAAAACACTCAGCCATTCCTAGAGATAGTTTTTCCCTTGTGAATAAAAAAGTATGTACAAAAAATTATTGTTACAACATAGTTTAATTTAAGTGTCCACCAGCAGGAAATGATAAAGTAAATTGTTATGTATTCATTCAATGAAACACTGTACAACTGCTAAAATTATTGAATTAGAATTCAATGTCTCATCATGGGCCAATCTCAAAACCAGAGTTGAGTTGGGGGAGGGGGGAATGAGTAATTGAAAGGTGTATATAGTATAAGAATATTTATTTAAAGCTAGAAAATCTGCAGAACAGTGCTCCCTATTGTTTGTGAATACATACAGTTTTAGTTATTATGTAAAAACTTGCAGAGAAATGATAAATACTAACTTGGGTTCATCTCAGGAGAAGGAGGTGATTAGATTGGGGATAGGTACCTAGGGTAGTTTCAGCTTAATCTGCAAAGTTTTATTTCATTTAAAATTTTTTAATATATTTTTATTGGTTTTAGAGAAGGGAGAGGGAGAGAAAGAGATAGAAACATCAATGATGAGAATCATTCTCCTGCACGCCTCATACTGGGGATCCAGACCACAACCCAGGCATGTGCCCTGACCAGGAATCAAACTGTAACCTCCTGATTCATAGTTCAATCAATGCTCAACCAGTGAGCCATACCAGTCAGGCTTAAATATGTTTTTTAATTGACTTTTTTTGACAGAGAGAGAGAGAGAGAGAGAGAGAGAGAGAGAGAGAGAGAGAAAAGAAGGTAGACAGAGAGAAACATTGATGGGTTGTCTCCTGTACATCTCCTACTGGGAAGTGAGCCTGCAACCTGGGCATGTGCCCTGACTGGGAATAAAACCTGTGACCTCTCAGTGCATGGGATGATGCTCAGCCAAATAAGCCACATTGGCCAGGGCTTTTTTTTTTAAGCAAGTAGAACAAAAGTGTTATATTTTATATAAAATTCTTTGAAATATTTCTGAATTATGAAGAAATGTGATAAAATTGAACAATTTTAAAAATATGTTTTCTCTCATGATCACCTATCCTTGGCATAGGCAAGGGATTGTTCTTGAATTTTACAGGTAGAATAGAAGAAATTTTGTAATAATATGATTTTAACAAAAAATTAAAAACAGGATCTAGCATCAGGACACAAATTTGTAAGAAAAATACATAGCCACGAATCCCCAAATCATGAAAATGAAAGAATGCCTCCAGGCATCATCTTTCACTGTTCAGTAAGAGACAAAACCTGACAGAAACTGAGTATACCAGACACAAGATTGTGTTTGGTTCTCTAGTTATTAGGTGAGACTTCACTCAGGAATTGAAATTATGCAGAGTTGCCATCTGTAAGTTTATAACTCATCGTAGTAAATGAAAGGCTAGCCTTTCATCCTGAACTGAGAAATTAAAAATCATTCCTAGGTGAGAGTCTAAATTAATATGCAGGAACTTTGTACCTTGTGTTTGATGGCGGAACTTCTGCAGGAGGGACGATGACATGGCGAACAGTTCTGCTGCAGGAGCATCCAAGGATAGCATTGCCACGAGAGGAACAGAAGAGCCAGCTATACTCCCAAGAGAAATGTGTTCAAGAAAAACTCTTGAACCTCTGGATTAGCTTCCCTATTCCTTCTATTCTTGTGCTATTATTCATTTCTCATATATTGGTTTATAGATATTTCAAAGCTGAAAAAGCTTCTTTCTTCCTTGAACTGAATGAAAAGGTGGAAAGGCAACAATGTCCTCAAATGCTATTGTCACAACCCGCACAGATCCCCTCATTCCCTACAGAGCGAGGCCTGAGAAGGAAGAAGATGGTTTCCTTCATTTCTGAGGTTTTGCACAATTTCATTCCAATTATGTTTGACTTTACATTTCATAAAGCACCAAAAAGTAAATGTCATGTTATCAGCTTTCAGTTCTAGGGCTAAAGAAAAAAAAAGCAAAAATGCTATTGTCACAACCCGCACAGATCCCCTCATTCCCTACAGAGCGAGGCCTGAGAAGGAAGAAGATGGTTTCCTTCATTTCTGAGGTTTTGCACAATTTCATTCCAATTATGTTTGACTTTACATTTCATAAAGCACCAAAAAGTAAATGTCATGTTATCAGCTTTCAGTTCTAGGGCTAAAGAAAAAAAAAAACACAAAACACCCTGAACTATTAAACTATTTGCTTCTTTAATAGTTTGGCTCTCGCTTCTCTGGGGGTTTGCATTGCAGTGCAATGACTCCCAGGTGGGATCTAATGTCATATCCAGATAAAAATGTAAAGATTCATAAAAAACCAAGACTAATATATCTTCTAATTATAGATGGTATATATTAGGAAGGCCTTCTAGATAAGTAACTGGACTTTATTTTCATTGCTATGTTTGATGTTCTTTGACTTTAACCTATGTAACAGATATAACATACAGTTTTGCAACGAGAAAATGGATAACATGGCAGAGTGAGTGTTACTATTTATGAGATTATGGACAGTTAATTTTGCTAGTAAATCATTTCCTGAGGTTTCAATTACAGCCTCAAAGCATGCAGGGTACATCACAAAATTCACGAGAAGCCCTTATACTAGTATTTGAACAAAGGAGTGCCTACAGCATGCTATCTTGGTTTATTTTATAGCTTCCATGGGAAGGGAATAGAAAGGTTTATAATACTGATGTTTTAAGTACTTGAGTCCTTCCCAATCACAGCAACCCCAATGATGAACTAAGAATTTACATGTATGATCCACATACCCTCTGCCTCATGCTGCCTTCTGGCTCAGTAACATGTCTTAAGGATAAAAACTGCATCGTTGCATTTGTTTCCTTTTCTTAAGTTAGTGGAGTTCCTGGTATACAGTAGGGTCTCAATAAATGTGACAGCAACAAATAAATTCCCCATGTTTCACAGACGTGGAAGCTGAATTCAGAGGTGTAGGGGCTTGTGCAAGGTGGAAAGGCATATCCCAAGCCTGGCTGATATCAGCAGTCCCCTCGCCCTCACCCACAGTAAGGTCTGGAAGGCCCCAAGCCTGGCTGATATCAGCAGTCCCCTCGCCCTCACCCTCGCCCACGGTAAGGTGTGGAAGGCCCTTGATGCTGCATTCTTGTTAGGCAGCTTCCTAGAAAGACTACAGGTTTCTTCTGTTCCTCAAATGAAAGGTCGCTTAAAGAGAGTGAAACCTAATGAGTAGGATACGTAGTGGAAAATGCCATTTACCATAGTGATAACATCCTGCGCAAATAAACTAGTGATGACATTTCTGACTGCTGCCTTACTTCGAAAAGCTGCTAAGAAGGGTCATTTTCCTTCCCTAACGATTAAAATCCCTTGAGATCTTTTTACGCTTAATGTAATTAAAGAGGAAAAGTGAACATTGCCCCCTAACAAGCGTACTTGGAAGCATTTTCTCTTCCCGGGGATTATTTAACAGACACCTTTCAGACAGTTCAGTGTCAATTAATAGGAAGCAAACCTTCATTGTGATTATGGATACTTAAGCCAGGTGCGATTACCCTTGCTGTGTTTAGACAGATCCCCTGCAGACCCTTCCCATGTAGCACCTCTCAGTTTGGTCTGATCAAGGTCGATTGGCATCCTTTTCAGTTCACTGTGGCACAGCAAGCTTCCAGTAGAATCTTGTCAGTGCAATTTCACACACTGGGAGGGCAGATGTGTTCTGAATATTAGGAAAGGCTCCTGTTTGCCAACGCAACAGGTCTTTTATTCTGAATTCATTTAAAGCCTCACATGAGGTTACAATGGTAAATATCACAGAGGAACAAGTTAACAATGACAGTCACGGTTCTCAAATATCTTGGCTTTGTCCACCAAACCATCTAGGAGGAGATTTGCTATACCGTGCTCTGTTCTTGCTGCTTTTTAATTAGTAAGGCTTTGATTATTTTATTCATGGAAAATATGTTTTGTTTTTCATTGCTTATAAATTAAATGCATAGGGAAGGTAAGATTAACTCTCATTTCTTACTTGATGCATTTTATATTGTTTGAATTTTCAAGTAGCATGTGCTACCTTAGTAAGTTTATATATTAAGAAATAATTTTTAAAATAATGAACAGTTTTCCAAATAAGCAAACACAAGCAACCTGCTTGTTTTTTTAAATTCAAATAATGCCAAAATATACAAAATAGAAAGCAATCCTACCATCTAGAGACATCAACTGAGAATATTAGCATGTACATATTAAATTGTGAAAATACTTTTAACTTGACTAATATAGTTTAGTTATGTATTTATTTTAGTTGTTTATTTTAATTCTTAATATTTGTCTTTATTTTTTTAATCTTTATTGTTGAAAGTATTACCTATGTCCCCCTTTTTCCTCCCATTAACCTTTTATAGCCTGCCCTGCCCCCCAGGCCTCCACCACCCTATTGTCTGTGTCCATGGGTTATGCATATATGCATATAAGTTTTTTGGTTGATCTCTTCCCACCTACCCACCCACCCCCACCTTCCCTCTGAGTAGTTATATATTTCTTTGCTTAATAATACATAATGATCATCTGTCCATATAAATGTATGAGCCTCTGCAACATTTTTAAATTCTTTATTGTTTAAAGTATTACATAAGTCTTCCTTTTTCCCCCCATTGACCTCTCCCCAGCCGCCCCCACCCCCAGCACATATCCTCACCCCCATACTGTCTGTGTCCATGCAACATTATTTTTAATGGCTTCAAAATATTCCAATTTTGGCATGCCTTAAATGTTTTTTAACCAATCCCCTAAAAATACATTAATTTGCTTCCAATTTCTCAATGTTATAAATATGCTAAATAAACATGTATGCACTTCTGTGATTAATTCTTTAGGATAAGGAGGTTGAAGAGGATGCAGATTTTAAGTCTCTTGCCAAAGCATCATCCTAGTTTGAACCAATATGTATTCCTACCCACAATATAGTAAAATTACCATCCATTTATAATGGTTATATTTCACCACAGGAAAAAAAGAGAGAAACTATTTTAAACATTCTAATTAATGAAAATAAAAGTTAGAAAAGCAAAAGTACTAACACCAGTACCAGCTTTGTTCAAATTCCTTTTCTTGGGAGGAAAGAAAAAACTAACTACATTTTGTGGAGTACCGATAATGGACCAGTCACTGTGCAGTACCTTGACATAAGGTATTCCATTCAGTTTTTATTAATGACCTTAGTAATAGGTACATATTATCTCCATGTTACAGATAAGGTCATTGAAGTTCATGAAGGTCAAGTATCTTGACCAACGTTACCTAGATAACCTTGACGACCTGAGATGTGCAGGTAGATTTGTCGAACACCATGTTCTTTTCTCATTCAGATTATTCACCAGATTCCCAACTGGCTACCATGTTAGTGATACATGACCTTGCTGAGTTCCATGTAATGCAATGTCTCAGGTATGGAAAAAATACCTGGTTCAACATATATATCATTTATTGTTAACACAGAAAGCAATTAGGGAGTAAATTAGGAACGATATTAATTTGTAACATCTTACCTAATAATAGACAAACATGTAAGTTAACCATAGACAAACATGTAAATTAACCGTCCCTCTGCTATGCTTACCAGCTGATCAGGAGAGTATGCAAATTAACCCAACAAAGATGGCGGTTAATTTGCATACGTAGGCGCGAAGCGGCAGAGCGAAAACTGAAGGCTCCGTCCGGAGCTACGAAGACTAAAGGCTCCAGCCAGAGCCGCGAAGACTGAAGGCTCCAGCTGGAGCGAAGGCCTGGGTCCTGGGTGCCGGAGGAAAACCGGTGCCAGCATCCAGGGGAAGGGAAGGCCTATTGCATGAATCTCTTCGTGCAACGGGCCTCTAGTTTTCACATAATTTTCAACTCAGGGGTCATTCATACTCTGTAACACTTATCTCCAAGTTTGAGACATAAAACTTTTCAAATGGGCTTTGGAAAAAAACATTATAAGCTACACACTTTTGCCTTAAATTAAAAAACAACTTTAACTTACTAATGATATGCACCTTGAGAAATAGACAAAGAAAAATAAAAAGGCACAATGAAAGCTAAGAAAGCAATGCTTTACATCAGGAATATGCACTTAAGAACAATAGTGACAACTTCTAATGCATAACTCACATCCCACACACCCTTGTGAAAGGCAACATCTTAAGTAATAGACTTAGCTGTCAATTATAATAGCTGTTCTCACACTTAGTGTTAATAAAACGAGCAGCAGGAGAAAACACATTTTTTGTTAGAATAATTAGGTGACTTCATTTGCTCCAACCGTTTAGGTTCCCTTTGTTGACTACATTTTCAGATTTTTTTTTAATGTTGCATTTTAATCATAAAGTCACAATTTTGAAAAGAGAATTACCCTCTTGTAATACCCAATGCAGTATCTTGCTAACATGTATAACTTCGGTTATGTTTCCTGCAGAAGTGATCACTCTTGGCATTTGAATGAAGTAGGCGGAGCAACAGAAAATGTTTTCAGCCTTCTTCCCTTTTCCTTCTATCAAAACCTTTTCTAAAAATATATGCTGTGACCCAATTCTTATAGGAAATTCTCAAAATTCATAGGAAGCTAATCTTGCTGTTTTGTCTCACAACTTTGCTTTACAAAATGGAAAATTAAAGTCAGAAAAGAAAGAAACTAGGAAAATCCTTGCTTACACTTGGGAGAGAGAAATGTCTTTTTTCTTTTTCTGTTTGTACATAAAAGCCTAAAGAGAAAAATTTAGGAGCAGAAGTTATACTGGCATTATCATCTAATGTAATAATTGTTTGAAAAGCAGATCTTCATTCTTATTTATCTACGAGAGGCCTGATGCACGGATTTGTGCACTGGTGGGGTCCCTCGACCTGGCCTGTGGGGATTAGGCTGAAACCTGCTCTCTGACCTCCCCCAAGGGATCCCGATTTCTAGAGGGCGTAGGCCAGGCCAAGGGACCCCACCGTTGCACAATTGGGCCAGGGAGGGACCATAGGAGGGCTCCAGGCCGTGTCCAGCCTATCTCACTCAGTCCTGATTGGCCGGACCCCAGCAGCAAGCTAACCTACCGGTCAAAGTGTCTACCCCCTGGTGGTCAGTGCACATGATAGCGACTGGTAGAATGGTCAGATGAACAGTCAAACACTTAGCATATTAGGCTTTTATTATATAGGATACTATGGGAAATCAGTTTTAACCATGCTTTGACAAACAGCATCTTCCAGAACCCTATGCACCAATGCACATAGGGTGGTTATCTTCTATCTAACATGAAGTCCAAAGTGTTCCTCCACCCTACCCTCCCTCACACACACAGGGGTGGTTCCTGTCTTCCTCACAGAAAACCTTTGGAATACCCATGTCATTTATTCAGCACTCATCTCAACTGGAGCACTTCTTATATCAAATCAATTATTTTAATCCTCTGACAGAAATCTCTCCAAATAAACAAATACTAGAATAGTATGGCCTTACATTTACTGAGCATCAGAAGTTTTAGATTTAGCAACATGCAGTATAGTGACTAAAATGAATGACTTTCTAACAAATACAAGACATTGGCATTCATTGCTCACACTATTAAAAGGAAAAAAAAGGCATGATTATACTATATGTGATGAATTCCAATTTTAAAAGCCACAGATAAACTCTGTTTAATGTAATTTGTATTGGTCAGAAAGCATCCTTCAATTCTCTTAGACATATTGGGAACGTAGCCTCATCCAGCTCCCATGTCCCTGCCTGAGCTAAAGCAGAAATTCAAAGGTGAGAATTCTGCCATTAGGATGTGTAAGAGGCAGGACAGCTGTGCGCAGCTTGGCAGGCAGTGTTCATTAGAACTCTGCGAGCTGAGATCTCTCACCAACTCAATTTAAGTAACTTTTATTTACTTAACACCTAGAAAGCTCATAAAGAAAGAGCAGGTAGCCTTCAGGCTATTCCTAAATTACCGCAGGAATAATACAACTCTTCAATTCTGCTGGGTAGGGAATCCACTTACATTTCCAGAGAGGAGTTCTACTTTCCCTTTCACTTTTATTGACAGCAGCTTGGGTCTTCTACTGAGATTCAGGCCTGGGGGTAATTTTAATTAGAGCAGGCAGAAGCTTCTTAAGATTCTTACTATTATTTTGACTCAACTGCCCTAATACCCTGGGTTGGACAACACACAGATTGGAAGCTGGTGTTTATACACAATCTATATATCCATCCTTGCTACATTACAAAAATGTAAGATCGGAACACTGAAAATGATGGTGAGGGGACACTTAAAGTCATTGGATTTTTTCCAGACCATGAAACGCCACCTGTGCGGCAGACCTGACTTTAACCATCAAAATGCATCTCAAGTGTTGGGTGGAGGGGAGGAGCAGGGGAGGCCCGGGGGCTTGAAGTTGTGAAAAGGGAGACCCAAAGTTTAGTCCACAGGGAATAGTTGTTACCTCTTATAAGTAAGAAGTTGAAATATTTTAAATTTTACATTCAATGTTTTAGATATTATATGTACATTAATGAGCAAATATGAGGTGTTTATTTAGCAAACACACAGTGCTTACTTAGTACTAGTCGCTGTTCTAAGTGCTTTACATATATTAAACTCCCTAATCCTCACAACCCTACAAGGTGGAAACTGCTTTGATCATACTGTTACAGAGTAGAGAGCTGCAAGTTTAGATCACTTACTCAAGGTCACACAACTAATAAACTAGCTGGTGGAGCTGGGTTCATGCTGAGGTATTCTAGTTCTAGAGTTCATGCTCTTAACCATCACACTATACAACCTCTTTTCAGTTTTTGGGAAATAATTACAATTTACTTTTGCTGTAAACCACCATATAGAGATATTAACTTGATTTATTCTCAGCACCCAATCCTTTCCTCCATTTCCAAATGCCTGAGTTTATTTCCAGACCATGAAACGCCACCTGTGCGGCAGACCTGACATTAACCATCAAAATGCATCTCAAGTGTTGGGTGGAGGGGAGGAGCAGGGGAGGCCCGGGGGCTTGCAGTTGTGAAAAGGGAGACCCAAAGTTTAGTCCACAGGGAATAGTTGTTACCTCTTATAAGTAAGAAGTTGAAATATTTTAAATTTTACATTCAATGTTTTAGATATTATATGTACATTAATGAGCAAATATGAGGTGTTTATTTAGCAAACACACAGTGCTTACTTAGTACTAGTCGCTGTTCTAAGTGCTTTACATATATTAAACTCCCTAATCCTCACAACCCTACAAGGTGGAAACTGCTTTGATCATACTGAGGAATATCTCTAAGTGTTTAAAAGTTATTGGTTATTGCAATAAATGCAATGAAAAACCAATTATATGCAGCCTAAATTTTCTTAACAATCTGGGTACCTGTGGCATGCCACATTTCTTATGAGACCACTAGAGGCCCAGTGCACGAAATTCGTGCACGGGTAGAGTACCTAGGCTTGGCCAGCGATCAGTGCCGATTGGGGCCTTCCAGCTGCCAGCTGGGGCCTTCCTTCCCTGGCTGCTGGCTGCTGGCTGGAGCCTCCCTTCATTCCGCGCCACCTCCCTGGTGGTCAGCGCACATCATAGCAAGCGATCAAACTCCAGGTCTCCTGGTGGAACTCCCAAGGGGACAATTTGCCTATTAGGCATATATATATATATATATATATATATATATATATATATATATATATATATATATATATATATATATATATATATATATATATATATATATATATATATATATATATATATATATATATATATATATATATATATATATATATATATATATATATATATATATATATATATATATATATATATATATATATATATATATATATATATATATATATATATATATATATATATATATATATATATATATATATATATATATATATATATATATATATATATATATATATATATATATATATATATATATATATATATATATATATATATATATATATATATATATATATATATATATATATATATATATATATATATATATATATATATATATATATATATATATATATATATATATATATATATATATATATATATATATATATATATATATATATATATATATATATATATATATATATATATATATATGCCTAATAGGCAAATTGTCCCCTTGGGAGTTCCACCAGGAGACCTGGAGTTTGATCGCTTGCTATGATGTGCGCTGACCACCAGGGAGGTGGCGCGGAATGAAGGGAGGCTCCAGCCAGCAGCCAGCAGCCAGGGAAGGAAGGCCCCAGCTGGCAGCTGGAAGGCCCCAATCGGCACTGATCACTGGCCAAGCCTAGGTACTCTACCCATGCACGAATTTCGTGCACTGGGCCTCTAGTGGTCTCATAAGGAATGTGGCATGCCACAGGTACCCAGATTGTTAAGAAAATTTAGGCTGCATATAATTGGTTTTTCGTTGCATTTATTGCAATAACCAATAACTTTTAAACACTTAGAGATATTCCTCAATGGCTATGTTTTGTATTCCTATATATTTAGCTAAAAATATTCTGCCTATAGAATTATGTTTGCTTTTGTCTCCAATAGTAAGCTAAAAAAACCAAGAGGAAAGTAGGAGTCTTCCCTTCTGCTTCTCCCACATTCTCTAGCTTGACTGGGTCTCAAGTTTCAACCAGCTCATTTCACACTCAGATAATGCTGAATAGACTTTATAAGGAGTACAGAGAAAGCAGTGTATAATATAGCAATATCTAGTTAATATACCAAAATATTTTGTGGGGTGGTGCCAACTTGCTGTCAAAACCAGACATTCTTTTCCTCTACCTGCAAATGTTCACTATCACCCAGTCCAGCCAGAATTTCCATACCCTCTTGTCACATAGGTTTCATACCATCCACACCTGGGTTTAAAACAGATAGAAACACTAAGTTCAAAATAATAAATAACCCTGAGCTATCAAATAGGCTGCTTCAGCATCAGCATGTTATTATGGAAGCCACACAGCATTGAGGATATTTTACAAATATTACCCTCCAGGACTGATGATTACATTTTTCAGAAAATTCACTCTATATTTATATCCTCTTTCTCTCACATGACATGTCTAAAAATAACATCATGTCTTGCTTAGACCACTGCAATAGCCTCAAAATCTTCATATGTGATTCCACCTTTGCCCCTCTCTTAGTCTATATCCCCTTCACACAGAAGCCATAACATAGAGATAATATAATAAAGTCGAAATGTAAAAATCATGTCAAATTGAAATAAGCCAGTCACAAGATGACAAACACTGTATTTTTTCACTTAGATGAGGTAGCTAAGTAATCACACTCATAGAAAGAGAAAGTAGAATGGTGATTTACAGGTGTTGGTAGGAGGGAAAAAGGGGAAGTCATTGTTCAATGAATATAGAGTTTCAGTTAACCAATGAAAAAGTGTTTGAGACCTGTTGCACACTGTGGACATAGTTGACACTACTGACCCATACAGAGAGAAATGGTAAAAAAAAAAATTTTAATTAAAAATTCATGGCAGAGCTTATCTTTCCTCTACTCAAAAATCTTCCCATGACTTCACATGTACTTAGTGAAATTCTAAACCTTTTCCATGGCCCAGAGGGCTAAGCATGATTGGCTCTCACTGCCCTGTGCAGGGTCTACACCAGTGCCCACCTGTCCTACCTTACCTCCCACTCTCATTCTCTCCAGCCAAACTGGCCTTCCCTCCTTTAACGCACCAATCACTCATTTACTCCACGCAGGGCTCTGAACAAATATCACCTGTCGGCGATGATGCCACTGAACTATCTGAAATCCCACCTGTGGGCAATAGCTCTTTTCCTGGTTTACTTTTCAGCATTTATAAGCACCTGATTAATTTTCTATCTATTTCTTCTCTGTCTTTCCCAACTAAATATATAAACTCCAAGAGATCAGAAACATTTTTTTCTTCACTGCTCAACCCCCAATACTTGAAACTTGTCACTGGTCAAAAAATATGTATTGAATAAATGAATGAATAAATGGCATGAGTGAATGTGACTGTGGATAACTAAACCATAAAAGGAAATAAATTTCATTACTTTTTGTTTGAAAAATCTTTACAGCAATTCCTGACCTCACTTCCTAAGGATGCTCAGCTTAACTCAATATTATTTTTACTAAAGTGGACAAATTTTTTATAGGGACTAGAAAATATGTTAATATATGAAGTACAAAAGTATTTTTGTCTAGTTTTTGATGTTGTATATTTTTTTCATTCTCCTGAAGTCATTATATACCCAAAGATATTACGTGGTATGAACAGTATTGCTTAGCAAAGCTGTCCTATAACACAATAACACAAGTATTGAATAGTCTCATTTCTGCCTGGGGTGACACAGCCATAAATTACAGATCAATTACACACACACACACACACACACACACACACACACACACACACACACATCAAAATTTGTGTTTTCTAAAGCTAAACTTTAGCCTGAAATCCTGACTACCGATATGAATAGATGCCAAGCGGTCTGTAAGGATAAATTTTTTAAAAATAGGAATGTAAAGAGGAGAAACATTGTTAAGAAAACTGAAGCAAAAGATAGAAACAAAAGAACTTCATTTTCAGCAGGCAGGAAAATCAGAGCCTCTTTTAAAAAATGAAAAACTGCAGAAATGCAATATCAGAAGTTAAATAAGGTCATTCATAAGAGAATATCTGTAGCAGGTTTCCAACCCACTGTGGGAGTAAAACTCATGAATAATATTAAAGGTATTTATATGATCCACTGTTCTCCTGAATAGTGTTTGCTAATATAGTAAGACATGGGTAGCTTGAGCAAAACACAAATTTGCAGTTATAAGACCTAAATCTGACTGCCCATGTTATCAAAAAGAATACAGTAGTTTACATGAATATCATCACTCTGTTTCATTTTTTACAGATCATTGTGATTAAATTAATACTCTGTAATACTTATACTATGCTACCCATGATAGAGATTCTATTCTCCTCTTTGAGTATACTTTGATGTTGGTTTCATTTAAAATAAAGTCTTAAAATTAGAATTTAACTTAAACAATCATAGACTTCCTTTGTAAAGTAAATAACGTGAGAAAAATGCAGCTTATCCTAAAGAAAACAGAGTATTCTTTAATAAATTAAAATTGCTCATCTTTCCAATTTTTATAAAGTCACTTTTTTTCTGGTGTTTTTGCAGTTATTTAAAGGAACTGTATCTTTTATTAAATTTATTGGGGTGACATCCTATATAATAAAGAGGTAATATGCAAATTGGCCATCACACCCTCACACAAGATGGCCGCCCCCATGTGGTCACAAGATGGCCGCCACAAGGTGGCCGGCAAGGGAGGACAGTTGCGAGGGACAAGGCTGGCAGGGGAGGGAAGTTTGAGGGGGGACCAGGCCTGCAGGGGAGGGCAGTTAGGGATGACCAGGCCAGCAGGGGAGTGGTTAGGGAGCGATCAGGCTGGCAGGCAGAAGCAGTTAGGGGCAATCAGGCAGGCAGGCAGGATAGTGGTTGGGAGCCAGCAGTCCAGGATTGTGAGAGGGATGTCCGACTGCCAGTTTAGGCC
>NW_005370315.1:1098253-1104417 GCF_000412655.1 Myotis brandtii | reverse complement strand
GGGAGGGGGCCGGGTGGGGTGAGGGGCCCCCCCCCCCCCAGTGCACAAATTTTGTGCACCGGACCTCTAGTTGGTTATTAAGATCATATAAGTTTCAAGTGTACATTTCTATGATACATCATCTGTACTTGCCTTGTGTGCCCACCACCCAAAGTCAAATCAGAAGAATTGTCAAGATGACTCACAGATGACTCTTCCATTACCATATATTTGGTCTCCTTTCCCCATAATTACCCCCTTCCCTCTGGTAACCACATACTGTTGTCTGTGTCTATGAGTTTTTGTTTGTTTTTCTTGTTTGTTCACTTTTTTAAATCATACATCTATCTCATTTTCTTCTAACTTTTAAAAATTGACAGATTCACATTTAAAAATGCAAAAAGCAACTATTTACAGTTAAGAAGCTTTCCTCTTCCTATTTTTTTAAATCTTATCTCAGCGTTCATCTACACTAATAAAAGAGAAACATGCTAATTAGCGTACAACCGCTACCCTTTTCATTGGCTAATCAGTGAGTATATGCAAATTAACTGTCAGCCAAGATGGCGGCTCCACGTGAGGAAACCAGGAAAAGGTGCTCTTACCAAACCCACCATGCTGGCACCACGATTGGGATTTCACAGACTCCAGAACTGTGAAAAATAATTTTTTTTTTCTTTTTTTTCCCCGCCCTTGACAATCCCCTGGCCTCCCCTACCCATAAATTTGTTTTTTAAGCCACCAGCCTATGCTATCTTTTTAAAGCAGCCTGAACTGACTAAGCATTACCTATTATGCTCAAGGCACTGCTATATATGATTAAAATATAATTTCAATATAAAAATGTGAGTCCTTATGAAATTTACAATGTAGTGTGAGAGATAGACAACAAACAATTATTTGATAACATAATTTCAAATAGTAAAAGAGACTATTAAAAAAGATCAAGAAAAATACAAAAAGATGGGTTTGTGGAGATATATTATTTTATACAAAATAATCAAGAAAGGGTTCCTTGGCAGGTGGCATTTGAAAAAACACCTGAATGAAATGAGCAACTAAGCCATAGGAAGTACTTGTGGGAAAAGGGTTCCAGATAAACCAAAGAGCAGATAAGAAAGGCTTGCTGCCCTGGCCAGTTTTGCTCAGTGGATAGAACGTCAGCCTGCGGACTCAAGGGTCCCAGGTTTGATTCCGGTCAAGGGCATGTACCTTGGTTGAGGGCACATGCCCAGTAGGGGGTGTGCAGGAGGCAGCTGATTGATGTTTCTCTCTCATGGATGTTTCTTACTCTCTACCCCTCTCCCTTCCTCTCTGTAAAAAATCAATAAAATATATATTTTTTTAAAAAGGCATGCAGTATAAAAGGTACAGAATGAGTGAGAAGGAGAGAAGGTCACAAGACCAAATATGACTTGGTAAAGCAATCCTATATAATAAAGAGGTAATATGCAAATTGACCCTCACACCCTCGTGTCATCACAAGATGGCTGCCACAAGATGGCCACTACCATGTCGTCACAAGATGGCCACCACAAGATGGCCGGCAGGGGAGGGCAGTGGGGGCAATTGGGCCTGCAGGGGAGCAGTTAGGTGTCAACCAGGCCAGCAGGGGAGTGGTTAGGGAGCGATCAGGCTGGCAGGCAGAAGCAGTTAGGGGCAATCAGGCAGGCAGGCAGGATAGTGGTTGGGAGCCAGCAGTCCAGGATTGTGAGAGGGATGTCCGACTGCCAGTTTAGGCCCGATCCCGGCAGGATTTCTGCCGAGATCGGGCCTAAAACAGCAGTTAAACATACCCCGAAGGGTCCCAGATTGGAGAGGGTGCAGGCTGGGCTGAGGGACACCCCCCCCTCAGTGCACAAATTTTGTGCACCGGACCTCTAGTTGGTTATTAAGATCATATAAGTTTCAAGTGTACATTTCTATGATACATCATCTGTACTTGTCTTGTGTGCCCACCACCCAAAGTCAAATCAGAAGAATTGTCAAGATGACTCACAGATGACTCTTCCATTACCATATATTTGGTCTCCTTTCCCCATAATTACCCCCTTCCCTCTGGTAACCACATACTGTTGTCTGTGTCTATGAGTTTTTGTTTGTTTTTCTTGTTTGTCCACTTTTTTAAATCATACATCTATCTCATTTTCTTCTAACTTTTAAAAATTGACAGATTCACATTTAAAAATGCAAAAAGCAACTATTTACAGTTAAGAAGCTTTCCTCTTTCTATTTTTTTAAATCTTATCTCAGCGCTCATATATATATATAAATCCTTGGAGGAAAATGAGTAAAATAACTCCTTTATTAATATAAAAATTTCTAGCAGAAACATGTCTCTCAAATTCTATGAGTGAGGATCTCTTGTCTTTATAAGTTAACTGTATTTTACCTGGAACTTATCTCCAGATAGATCCTCGTGGGAATAATTTAAATGCTCGTTATAAAAGGCTTGCTTTATCCTTCATTAACATCATTACCTTGGTTCAACTAAGGGAAGCGTTTTTTAACCGCACCTTTCCTGTTCCCCGAGCACAAGTCTGTATGGCTTTGGCTCCACCAATTTTAACTTCGCTGTGGCTCAAGGCAGAACTTCCGGCCCTTTTGCTTCCCCTCCTAGTTGTTTTGTTGTTGTTCTTAGCCAGCATTTTAACTATCCGAAGAAATCAATCCTTATCTCTTCTCAGAAGCACCAGATGACTGTTACTTAGTCAAGTTTAATGTGTTTCAGTTTTCCTCAATAAATAGGGAAGTATTTCAACTATCCAAATAATAATAGGAGAGCACTTTGAGTTACAGTATGTCCATGCTCCTTTAAAGCCATGTGGATGTGGAAGGACGTCTCAATATGAAACTCCCTGTGCTCTTTATTGCAGATTTGTATAATTGATTCAGGAAATATTCTGAGAGTATGTTCTGTGCAATGTGCCATGGAAAAGAAGGAGATGAGTTAGGTATGTTCCTTGTCCTCAAGGAGCTCAAAAAACCTAAGGGTTTACATTTTAGTTTTATGTCGCACAGTAAGTTATGAAACATACAGAAATAAGATAATTGTGTGAAATGTTTGGCAAGCAAGAAACTCCGTGTAAGCATTCTATCAGATACTGAATCTGTAAAGAAAGAAATTGTGGTAGATTGCCAAAATGCCCTCAATTCCTCACCTTCTATTCATGCCCTTTGCAGTGTGGTCCACTCCTCCCTTCCAAAGGTAAAATTCATTTCCCTGCCCCTTGAATCTGGACTAGCCTTTTAACTTGCTTTGGAAAACAGAAAGTGCCAGAAGAGTCCATGTGCCAGTTCTGAGCTTGGGTTTCAAGAGGCTTAGATCACTCTTCTCTCCCTTGGAGCCTTCCCAACAGCAGGTGAACAAGACCAAGCTAGATGGCTAGATGGTGAGATACACTTGACCCGGTCTCCTTCATCACCCTAGTCAGCAACCAGCACACAGACAGGCAATTGATCTTCTGGCAGATATGAGTTAGGCTACTCTAGATGAGGCAGCCTCCAGATCTGCCAGATTTCCAAAGACATGTGAGCTAGCCCAGCTGAGATCCGCTGAGCCTGGTCCAGATCAGCAGAACTGTCCAGATGACTCGCAGGCTTATAAGCAATAATACAAGTTTATTCTTTGGAGCCCCTGAGCTTGAGATAGTTTATTGCATGGAATAATGTATTGTTGCGATGATACGTAACTGATATGGGATAGTGAATGCAGCATTTGCAAATGCATGGGGAGCCATGGCTTTCTCTACCAGTAGAATGTGACCGCATCTCTGTAATTTGAGTTGTCTATATATTTCAATGTTAAAAGTAAAATAAAATAAATGAAATTTTATAAACAGAAATGTAGTAAAAAAAAATGTACGTTCCACAAAAACATGATTTTTTTTCTATTTTCTTCACTGATGGAGCCCAAGCATAAAGTAGAGTGACTGGCACGGAATATGTCCTCAAAAAAGTTTTGTTGTTGTCGATAAAATAAATGCATTTAAGCAAATATTTATTTGATTATCTCTGAATGCAGAGTTAAAGCCTCAGAAAAGGCATTTAAGTGGATTCTGAGGAAGTGAGTAGAGTCCAAGAGGAAAATAGAATGCTGCAGTGGTATTCCAGGTGCGCTATAATGAGATTTTAAATTGGAGTGGTGACAGCAAGAACAGAAGAGGAAGGAAAGATCAATTTGGCCCCATTTAATGGGCTGCACTTGCCCCCCAAATATGTGTAACAACCCATGCTCTAGAATCCCTTCATCTATCCACTTCAAAAAATAATGAAAATGTGATAGAGTTTCCAACCTCAAGTATTCAGTCTAATGATGCAAACATTCTAGCCATGGCTTATTTGTATTACAACTCAATTTGACAGTGCCATGATGAAGGGAAATGTAGGCAGAAAATGGGGATGCAGCAGAAGCATTTTCCTGGGAAAAGGTGATCTGTTGTTAAAGCCAAAAGAAATACCCACATAAAGGACCAGGTGAAGGATGTGTAAGGAAGAAGCGATGAACACAAAGAGCTGAGGCAAGAGAGAACATGCATTTGGAAATTGCAAATAATTCAGTCTGGCTGAAGTAAAGCTCCCAAGAGGAAGTGAGGCAAGAGAAGAAGTAATCAGGGATTAGTCCATAAAGGACCTTGGAGATATCAATAAATTTTCAGTTTCATGAGGAACTTCCAAGGTTTTTTAAACAAAATGTTTCCATAATGAGGATTAGAGTTTAGAAAGATCTTCCAAATGTACCATCGGGGTTGGGTGGAGAGAAGCAATAATGATGTCAAGGAGCACATTCAGAAAACTGCCTCAGTGCTCCCAGTGAGAAATGGTGGGTGCCTGATGACCGTACTAGTACTGAAGATGGATGTATATAGATGAATTTGCTATTTTGGAAAGGAAATACGAGGCCGTAAAGAGTAGGTAAATAAAATTCTGATTTGGGCAACTTGTGAGTAGAAAGGTCAATCACGAAACTAAAAGATAGAGGTGGGGTAGCAGGCTAGAGGGAAGATGGTAAGTTCACTCTTTGACATGTTGTGTTTGAGATCATTTGAATCCTGAGGTAAAGATGTGCAAAGAGAAACCATCCACTTATCCAGACTTTTGTCTAGTCCTGTGTGGTGCCTGAACAGCAATCAGTGCTCAATAATTCATTCATGAATGAACAAAAGAAGCTTAGTAAAGAGACCTGGACTTAAATGCAGAAAAGGGAATTAATATATACCTGGAAAAATTTAGATCCAATCTGTTCAAAGTGTGGACTGCACACAATGCTGGTTGGTCCTCAAACTGTCACCTGTTCTCAATGAGATAAGTATAGATAATAAAAATAAGCATTTTGAAATTTTTGTAGCAATTTAACAGAGTAATTTTGTTTTACCTAACATAAAGAAATTGATCTAGTATTCTATGGTTTTGTTTTCCTTTTTAAATTGCATTTTTCTAGTAATTTATTCTCTTTGTATTTTTACAAAAGCATTGGTCTGTAATAGGTTGTATTTAAAAACAAACAAATAAACAAAACAAAAAATCCTGGTCCCTCGCCACAGGTAGTTGAAGTGCTGAATTAGACCTTTTGGGGAAAATGTTTATAGCAGCTCCTCTTTGACCCATTCTTACCTTCTATTCTTCCATCTTAATTGTTTTTCTAAGCCAACTTTATTCCCTCTCTGGGATCCCAATAGTAAACTAAAGCCTCTTTTTGAATTTTGTATGCTTATCCATTTGGCTCCAAAATTGTTTCTATCGCAAAGATAAAAGGCACTTCTTTCCCTTGCCTGAGTCCTGTAGAAAATATAGTGTGGGAGACAAAATTCTAAGGTAACTCTCTGGTGTTATGACCTGTATATTCCATATTCTTTGAGTTTGGGCAGGACCTATGACTTGCCTCTAGTCAAAAGAATATGGTAAGCATGATTGAATGTCACTTTCTTGATTCTGATAGAATAATAGAAAGACACACAGATAGGCAATTGATCTTCTGGCAAATTTACTCTTGCACTGGCCCTGAGGAAATAAGCCACCAGATATTCTAAAGCAGAAGGAAGGAAGGAAGGAAGGAAGGAAGGAAGGAAGGAAGGAAGGAAGGAAGGAAGGAAGGAAGGGAGAGAGAGAGAGAGAGAGAGAGAGAGAGAGAGAGAGAGAGAGAGAAAGAAGAAGAAGAAGAAGAAGAAGAAGAAGAAGAAGAAGAA
>NW_005370315.1:1083654-1098216 GCF_000412655.1 Myotis brandtii | reverse complement strand
GGGAGGGAGGGAGGGAGGAAGGAAGGAAGAAAAGAAGAAAGAAACAATTCTACCAACAACCTGTCTGTGGGGGCTTAGATGTAGACCCTTTCCCAGTTGAGCCTTCAGATGCACCCTCACTCTCAGCCAGTATCTTTACTTTAGCCTTATGAGACCCCAAACGGAGGACCCTGTTAGTCATGCCTGGAATCCTGACCCAGAGAAAATGTGAGATGACAAATGTATGTTGTCTCAAGTGGCTAAATTTGTGGTCATTTGTTATGCAACATAAACAACTAGTACAATTAGACAGGCAGTAGTTACTTGGATTTGGGTGAAGAGAAACTTGGATAAATGGGCGCTGGTGGTGCTATTTCTATCATTCAAAGCATGAGGGGGAAAACTGGGAGTGGGGAAAGAAAATTAATTTTAGATGGAATGAATTTACAAGACTGAAACTAAAAAAAAATCTAAATATCTTATGCTTAAAACTTAGAAGAGACATACATTTGTTGTCCAATATTTGAGTGTGACTCATTATTAAATGAAATGTCATGTAACAAAAGAACACAGAGAGGTTGGAAAGAAGAGCTATGGGGAAGCCAGGAGTCATGAGAAAGTCTAGGAAATGAGGAAAAGAATTCATGAAGAAGAGAATTGAAAACCAAGTAAAGTGCTTAAGAGATGTCAAAAAGAAGAATTATGAAAGGCCATTATTCGATATAATAAAAGCCTAATATGCAAATCGATTGAACAGAAGAATGACTGGTCGCTATGACATGCATTGACCACCAGGGGGCAGACGCTCAATGCAGGAGCTGCCCCCAGCCCACAGGCCCTAGGCCAGCCAAGGCGGATGCCAGTGGGGGGACCCCTGATGGCCCTGCCGGTTGCCCCACAGATTGGCCCTGATTGCTGGCCAGGCCTAGGGACCCTACCCATGCACAAATTTCATGCACCAGGGCTCTAGTATGTCATAAGAAAATGGAAAGTGTCACTGGGCCTTTTGAGAGCAGCTTCTCTAGACTATGGAACTTCAGAATCAATATTGTAAGGAACTGAGAGAGGATGGATGGTGCAAATTTGGAGATACTGACTATAAATAAACAGAATAATTTTTGGAAGTTAAGGAAAGAAGAACTATTTAATGGAACTTGGGTGATACAGAATGAGGATTAAGGAAACCATATTTCAAGATGGTGGAAGTAGAAAGAAGGAATGAAGTTGAGTAAGCACTAATGATGCTGGAGGAAGAAGTGAGGAAGGCATGGCACCTGGAGCTTAAGTGAAAGTGTTGGCCCTGAAGAAAGATACTTTTACTCTCAGACTGTTAAAAAAAGAAAAAGACAAAGACAAAAGAACATGGAGAGAGGAGAGGGTATTTTTTTAACGCT
This sequence comes from Myotis brandtii, assembly GCF_000412655.1. Taxonomy (NCBI): domain Eukaryota; kingdom Metazoa; phylum Chordata; class Mammalia; order Chiroptera; family Vespertilionidae; genus Myotis; species Myotis brandtii. Next base: position 1,096,843 of record NW_005370315.1, on the reverse strand, counting down.
CACATATAATCTCTAACTTCTTGATAAAGAAGAGAAGTTGTCCACTTCAAAATGAGAGGGAAGGATGGGCCCCTGAATTGGAAGTGAGTGAAGGTTTGGAAAGCTCTTGTGCAGACTGTGTTAGAGGATCAACAAGAGATTAATGAAAGGATTAAGAAGCAATTAAAGTCAGGCAGTGTGAATTGGTAGGAGGCCAAGTCTGTAGTTTCGCTTGAAATCTGTCACTGATGCCGGGTAACAGCTAGCAGAGAAGCTGGATTGATGGCGAATCGCTGGCTCATAGAAAGCACAGCATACATCACTAAGGATGAGACCTGCCTACACGACTTGATTCGAAAGCTCAGCCAGGAGATGGAGATTTTACCAGAGTTGGCAAAAGCGCTTTCAGCTACCTATGACACTGGTCAATTTTTAAAATTCAACCACTAGAAAACAGAAAACACCCTACAGTGCTTTTATCTCAGCCTATTCTTGTGTTTTCCTTAATAATCCAGTTAACTTCTTTAGACCAGTCCTTTTTATTCCCAAGTTCCTTATATTTTTGCTTAAAAATATGTACAAGAAACTGCCATTTTCTTAAAATGTTTTAAACAGAAACAGCATGGCCTATAAGGAATTTGTAAGTAGAGCACAGTGTCCTGGTTCACTAGTTTCCTCGGGAAAGTTATTTCATCTCTCTGTGCCTTAGCTTCCTTATCAGAAGAGGACACTAATCTCCGACTCTCAGTGTAGATGCGATCATTAAATGAGATCATTTATATATTGGTATCATGGCATGTATAATAACGCTATTTAAATTTTGTCCTTAAAGCAACATCATTCCATATACCATTTTTTTTGTTTTCTAAAACAACAAACAAGAAAAGCCAGTGAAATACTGAGAAAAAATAGAGCACACAGAAAAATAAAAGAAAGAAGGTAAAAGTGATTTTTAAAAATCCAGCACCCAAGCATTAAAACTTTTAATATTTTAATACCAAATGTAAAATTTTATAACTTTGAGGCCATAAAGTTCAATCCCTGCATTTTACCGATGAGAAAACTAAGGTGCACAGAATACAGCTGGCTTTCCTAAGAGCACAACGCTTATTAGCTACAGAGCCTGGGCGAGCACTGAGGTCTTCCATCTCCAGTGCTTCTCCCCTCGCGGTGATGAGGTGGGTGAAACCCTGCACTGTCAACAACCAATATTTATTGGGTCCACACATGCTCGGGGCATTCACTGCTCTGGGTGTATAATCATATTTGTTATAATTTCACACCTATTAAGAAACCAATTGGAAGTGTACATGTAGATCAGCAAAAAGATAATCTTTCTAAATAAAGTGGGGAAAAAACACCTTATACCTATGCCTGCAGCATAAACTGTACAAAATTCATTTCCTCCAATATCATAGTTTGCAAAAAGTCTATTTTTGCAAGAGAAAAAACATCATTTTTTTCAACTGTCCTTGATATCAAGGAAAGCATGATGGCTGTAAGTCATCCACTTTGTAGCTCTTAAAACTCAATCCCAGGGGCCCTTGTGCCTTATCAACAGGCCTAAATGATGTAAATTCGTTCAGGAAAAAAAATTCCCAGTTATTGAAGATCTCAAGCCTAGTCCAGGGACTCCATACTTAATGCGGTAAGGCGCAAACTAGCGTTTAGAGGTGAACAAGGTGAAAAACAAGGAGATACAGAGTAACCTGAAAATGATGTTCCCTGGAGGTCCATGTTTGAGTTCAATTTGCAGATGATAATTTAGCAAAGAAATAACTGCAGAATATTTTCTTGTAATGATTTAGACATCAGTTCCCCAAATCTTGTTTGCACAATTTTAAAGTTATTTGCAAAAAGAACACTTCTGTCTGCTTCTTTTAAAACACTAAGAAGTTGAGGATTGTTAATTGGACAGCATACCAGCCTAGGGGCATCCCTCCAGCTCAAGGTATGTTTATGGAGTGCGTGCACAGCATGTATGGTCAATGTGAAGAGCCAGCTTTGGTCAGTGCAAACATTTTACTAGTAATTTGGATTAATAAAGACTATCTGCCTACTATGTGTTAGTTTTTTTAGGCCCTTGAGGATACAAAACTAAGAAAGTCCCAGGCCCTGCCATCCAGAATTCTATAATCTTCTCAGGGACGCAGACACAAAAACAGATAGCTTCAGTATGTTAAATTAGAGATATAATGAGGACTCTATTTTGGAGCACAGAAGGGAAGTGGGTGGGAGGGTGGGCAGTATTAAGCCTCATCTTTGATTCAGGATTCCTGAAGAAGATGACTAATGTACTGGATAGGATGACTAAAGAGTTAGCAAGGTAGTAAAAGTTTAGGAAGGCAGCTAGGCACAAACAAAGACCTAAAGCATGAGCCAGTATAATATGTTCTGAAAACTGCAAGCTGTTAGGTACTGTGAAATAATACATTTCAAAGCACATAGTAGAAAGAGAAAAGGAATAAGAAGTATTTATGGCCAGTTATTAGAGAGACTTAGGTACTTGATTCTGTAGCTCACAAGGAACCAATCAGGCAGGAGCGAGTGGTAGAAAGTTCTCTGGGCAGTGTGGTGGGTGAATTTAAAAGGGACTGGACGAGAAGGACTCTACTAGCTAGAAGGTCCAGATGAGATATGGTGAGGATCTCATGCAAGATACTAAGTGTGCATGAAAGGAGTTCATAGATGAGAGAGCGATTAAAGAGGTAAGCTTGGAGGAAGCCATGATGTGTCCGAGGAGGAGAGGTGGAGAGTCCAGAAGGACGCGTGGTTTCTGGCATGTGTGCCTTGATGTTTTTACCGATAATTAGGAAGACAAGAAAGAGCAGGGCAAGGGGAAAGGAAGTGAGTTCAATTTGGTACACTTTGAAAGTAAGGTGTCTGTGAAACATTCAAGTAAGTGGTCTGGCAAATAGAGGCCACTAAGACTGATGTTCTGGGGTTCCTTGGGATGACTATCTTTCTCCTGTCCAGCAGCTTATGGCAATTCTTCCTGGCACCGGCCCCAGGAAGAACGTACCCAGAGAATCCAGCTGGAAGCATATTCCCTTTGCACTTGGAATATATTCCCTCCTGGGAAGCCTCTCCAGCGAGGCTAGGAAGCTAGTCTCTGAATAGGGACCAAGAGACTCCAGTAGGATTGCGTGGCAGGTGAAAACTGTGGTGTCTCATAGGACACCACAGTCAGTTACTTCTCTCAACCTGTTTCTACTGACCATGTGGGACAGCTTCAGGTACCGAAGTCAATGGGTGGCCAACCATATTCCCATACCCTCTATCCCAGCACATCTTGTAGCCTCTTCTGTTTTTGTCTCCCAACCTCATCACAGAATCCCTTCCAGCAGAATTGGATTACTCAAGACCACATTCAAGTCTAACTGCATGTCCCAGACACCCACCTTTCCATCTTCCGTGCTTCATGCCAGACACGTCCCTCTGCCACCTCTGCCTCACCCACCACCCCAGATCAGTCAGCTCATTTGGTCTTGCATTTCACTCACAACATGAAGGATTCTGGATACAGATTTTATTTAGTAACATATTTTTTTCCTCCCATATTACAGACTTTGCAGCCCATTTTGTAAATTCAAGAACTTTTTATTTGTGGTGAGGTGACACAGTGGACTTGGATTTGTATCCCAAATCTACCACTGGAATATGAAAATATAAATGGAGGTAAAAATATTTCCTTTTTTTAGATTGGCATGAAAACTAAACAAGAAAGCAGGTTAAAGAGTGTGGAAGGTGGTAGGTAGACAATAAGCATTGTCTTTCCCTTCCTGCCCTCTCTTTAATTCTAGCTCTCATTTCTTCTTCATAGTGCATTTCATTTTTGTTTTTCTGCTTTCATATTTTTTTTGAGTTTTTATTCCTCATCCAGTTTCCCTCCCCAAGTAACTTCTTTCTGGTTTCATACTCCCAGTGCAGAGATGAGGTAGAGCTGTGAAGAGAAATCTAAATTATAAAACATGTACAGTATGATATCACAGTTTTCTTCTCACATATCTCATTTTCTTTTAAAGATAAAATCTCCTGGAGCAAGACCTGTCTTTACTTATTTCTACAGCTAAATAGCCACCAAATAGCTACTTAGTCAGCATTTCTAAATCATTACTGATGTGTATCTCAGTGGATTAAGTATAAGTGAGTCTCCTTTTTCTCTACCACTTTTCTATGCTGCTCCTCTTGTCCCCATACTATAAGACAGAGGCAATCTGCTCATTAATGCTTGTGTTTCTCACCCCTGTGTCCTGAGACAACTTCTCTATAACAAAAGGTTGCAGGTTCCTTTCTGCATTCATTAATACCAAGCCCATAGCTATGCAGCTCACTCCATAAATTAAATTAGGTAGATTAATAAGATCTCCAAAGCTGTTTGTTTCTTTAACCATGCTAGAAAAGAAAGGCGATATTTTGTGTGCTGTTTAATTAAAGCATTAAGGGAATGGCAGTCTCCTCCATAGAAAAAAACTCTACAAATTCAGGGTATTTGATTGCATCAAATACACTTTCAGTTTATTAACAGAAAATTCACTAAAAGTGGCTTCAAACTTTATCTCATATTTTAGAATCCAGAAGTAACATTTATTTGCAGTTACTTCAGTGGGGCAGCCTTGTCACTAAGGACCCAGGTGCTTGGCATTGCACTAATCTGCCATGTCCTGCATGTCAGCCATCCATGCCTCACAGATGAAACAGCTGTGGCAGAGCTAGGCATCGTTTACCAACAAGACCATGTTTAGCAAAGAACAGAGGCTTCCTCCCTGTGTATTCTTTTTTATTAGGAAGGACATTTTTCCCAGGAGCACCCCAGCAGAATTCCTCCAGGTCCCACTCACCAGGACTGGATCACATACTCATGGCAACCAATCACTGGCAAGAGGCCTGGGCATCATGCTTGCCTCAGACTTATCCTGACTCAGAGATCATGACACACCCTGTAGAGGAGGACAGAAGCTAATTCCTGAACACAGAACTCTGTGGAGGCACCTGAATAAAACTCAGTCTGTATCAGCTTGACAAAAAGAAGTGGCTGTTAGAGTTGCAACCTACAGTGTCTTGCCACAGTCATAGCAAATATTGGTTAAGTACTATTCCCCGGCATAATGCAGTGGATCAGAGCGGAGATTAGGGCTCCTGAGGCACAAAATTTAAGGCGACATTTACTCTTTTTGTTGTTGTTACTTAGTTTTTATTTCATAATCATAAACTTAATTCTGCAATCCAGCTAGACTGGGAAGGGTAGGGAAATTATGGAACCCAATGAACTGGGGCTAGAGCACAAACATTATAGAACACTAGAGGCCCAGTGCATGAAATTCGTGCACTGGGGAGATGTCCCTCAGCCTGGCCTGCACCCTCTCGCAATCCGGGACCCCTGGGGTACGGTCCCTAAGCCTGGCCGGGGATCAGGACCTATCGGGACTTTCCTTCCTCCAGCTGCCGGCAGCTGGCCCTGCCCCCGCTACTGCCACTGCTTGCCATCTGTGCAGTGCTGCCCCCCACCCCTTCCCCACCACTGGTCGCCTCCCTCTGCAGGTGACAGGCATGGGGTGCAATCACTTGGCTGGCCTAGGCCTCCCTCTGTGGGGTGATCGCTGGCCGGCAGTGCAGAGGGAGGACCCGCCCACCCGCTGCAGCCCACCCGCCGCAGCGCAGCCTGGTAACTGGGCCTCCCTCTTTGGGGTGATGGATCGTGGAGTTCCCTATCGATCATCACCCTGCAGAGGGAAGCCCCGCCCACCCGGCTGGGGCTCTGCAATTGATGACTCTACAGAGGGAGGCCTCACCCACCCACCACAGTGCCCCGGCTGGGTAGCCTGGGCCTCCCTTTTGGGGCAAGTGTGGGGCGATGGCAGGGCCCCCCTGACCAATCGCATCACACCTGCCTTGGCTCCAGTGCGTGTCATAGCGTGGTCGTCCAGAAGGTCGTCCAGAAGGTCGTCCAGTCAGTAGTTCTGCTGTTAAGTCGTTCAGTAGATTTGCATATTACGCTTTTATTGTTATAGATTGCAAGCTGATGGGGGTGAGGCGGTCCTCTCCTGAGTTACAGAAGGAATGGTCTGGTAGTTAAGATAAAACACAATTCAAACTTATAAGAGTTGTCCACAGTCAGCAATGGTGATCTTCTTGCTGGTCTTGCTATTCCTGGACCCAACACGCTCTGTGGCTACCACAACATCCATGCCCTCTCACCTGACAGAAAACCACATGCTTGCCATCCAACCCCTCGGGCTTGGCAGTGCAGATGACAAACTGGGAAGTGTTTGTGTTAGATCCAGCATTTGCCATGGACAAGATGGCAGGACTTGTATGTTTCAGGATGAAGTTCTCATCCTCAAATTTCTCCCCATAGCTGGACTTGCCGCCTGTGCCATTATGGCGTGTGAAGTACCACCATGGCACATAAATCCCAGAATAATTCTACGAAACAGGAACCTCTATAACCAAATCCTTTCTCCCCAGCGCTCAGAGCACGGAAGTTCTCTGCTGTCTTTGGAACTTTGCAAACAGCTAGAAGGAGACGCGGCCCAAGGGCTCGCCATTGATGGCGATGTCAAAGAACACGGCGGAGTTCACCATGGCTGGTCACAGCGGCTCTGGGGTGGCAGCATCTGAAAGCCAAGACATTTACTATTTGCATTTGTCTGACCTTAACAGTAGATGACTTCTTAAATTCTGTGTCCTAGGAACCCTGCTGGCTTCAACCTAGTCCTGCCGCTGGCTGTGGACACAGTACAAGCTCAATAAATGAATTTTTTAATTTTTAAGGTGTGTTAGGAAACCCATTTGCCCATAAATATCTCAACTGATTCTTAAAATTCTATCAGTAGCAGTTTATTCCTTTGTGTAAAGCCTTGCCTTCTCTCTATGGTATTTTCCTACCTTCAAATGCCCCTACAGGAGTTTATTAAATTATCACAATCTTTGCTCCTACAGAACAGATACATTTTGTTTTTTGTTGTCTTTTTTTAACTTTAAGATAGCATTCTTCTTCTTTTTTAATGTTTATTGGTTTTTAGAGAGAGAGGAAGGGAGAGGGAGAGAGAGAAACATCAATGATGAAAGAGAATCATTGATAGGCTGTCTCCTACACACTCCACACTGGGGATCCAGCCTGCAACTCAGACATGTACCCTTGACCAGAATCGAACCCGGGACCCTTCAGTCTACAGGCTGGTGCTCTATCCACTGAGCCAAATTGGGTAGGGCCAGATGCATTTTGAAATCAAACCAGTGGGTTATTTGCACATATTATCTGTGTGAGACTTGGGATGCTTGAGGCAAATTCTCTGGGAATGTTGTACGTCAGCAGAGTGCCTTCAAAGCATCATGGTATCTTCATAAATTTTGAGGACAATATCACTGGAAAGGGATGAAGTAGGAGAGGGTAAAGGGAATGATATTGTAAGCAGTTAGCTTTGGCTGCAGAACAAATCATCATAAAACATAGAGGCTTAAAACAACAAACGCATTACCACTCAAGAATCTACGCATCAGCTGACAGGTTCTGCTGATTTGGGATAGACTCAACTGATATCCCTTCGGCTCACTCATGTGTGGTTTGGACAGGAGCTGCATGGTTTAGGATAGTCTCACTATAGTGGGCCATGTGTCTTCCATCATCCAGCAGGCAAGTCCTGGCTTAAAACCTTTCTCTTTTCCATTTATAAGAGGAGCATAGGAGCAATCCCCAGAGTATATGTGCTTTTTCAGGCCATGTTTGTGTTATTTTGCTCATGTCCCATCGGCCAAAGCAAATCACACTGCCAAGCTGAGAAGTGATGTGTGAGGATAGGGGTGGGGGGCAGGATGCTAATAGGGCATATATAGGGAGTGTGTGTGTGTGTGTGTGTGTGTGTGTGTGTGTGTGTGTATTCATGGCCATTTTTGCAATAATACAGGAAATGTTCTTGTAAGGCACCTGCAGAAGGATTCCAGAAATTGCTGGCAGGCTTGCTATGGATGTATGTGAACCAGAGGAAAACCTATTGTGTAAAGAAAGAGTATATCATTCAGAATAGTTGTTTCAAAAGGAAACAGACAAAGCTGACACTGTGACCAATACTGGCAGTATCTATGCAGGTACTGTCAAGGAGAGGGATACCCATAAAATCCAGACAGACCTTCTTGTGGCCATGAATATCCACCTGTGGAGATGGAGGAATCAGGTTCTTTGAATCACAAGCACCTTTGCCTGACGTCTTGCTCATAAAGCAAACCTCCTGCACTTTAACTTATGAATTTATTCTATAGAAGGAACAATACAGTAAAAACAAAATGAAGATCTGGTTGCTTGACATATCTATTCCTCTGTAAAAATTACTACATTAGCATTGTGGCTTATAGATTTCATTATTGTATGAGATCTTAACAGTACCTTAGGTTTTATTTCCAAAACAAATCACAGATCTTTTCATATCACATTGCTACATGAAATATTTGCAAGATACAATTTATATTCATCACTACTTCACCAGAATTTTTTATTTATTGAATTGATAAAGGGACATAGATTACCATAGCATAAAGTTTTATAACTGTATTTTAACATAATTTTTATTACAAATAATCACTAGCAAATGTATTTTATTTTATGACTTTAAAAAATTATTCTGAAAACAGATCATTGAGCTTAATAAGATTGCAAAGGAGGAAAGGGCTTTTAAAAGGTTAATATCCTGAGTTACCATAAGCCAGCCTTACCTGGTGTAATAAAATCTAAAGCACTGATATGAATTATTGGACTTGCAAAGCTAAGAAGCAGATCCTAAACCAAGTAAAATTACTATGGATATGCCCCTCTTTGTGTTGTAAAATTACATAGATATCCTCCCATACTTAATAGTGAGCTAGAAATACTAGAGGTGATCCTGAAATGAGGATATTGGACTAGGCAACCTCTAGTGGCCATTTCAATCTAATATTCTACATATAACTCTGTCCTACCTCAGCCCTGGATCCAGTCATTCTGTAACTAAATGGAGAAACTTTTATTTGGTCTTTTAGAATTGGATCACAAACTCCTACCCACAGGTCCACTAACTGTTTTGGCCTTGCTTGTGAGCGAAGAATGTTTTCTACATTTTTAGTGGTTGAAGATGTCAAAAGAAGACTATTTTGTGACACTCCAAAATTATATGAAATTCACATCTTAATGCCAATAGATTATGCTTTTTTGTAGCACAACCACATTCTTTCCTGTGTGGACTGTCTATGGCTGCTTTTATGCCACCCTGGCGGCATTGAGTAGATGCGACAGAGACCATATGGCTTGCAGAGCTGGAAATATTTACTGTCTTGCCCTTTACAGAAAAAGATCCCCAATCCCTGTTCTGGAGGAAGAAAACCGAGTATCTGATCCTCTGCTTCTCTGTTCCGATTAATGTTCCTTCTCAGATGAAGCAGACCTAACATAACCCGCCCCGTCCCTACCTCTACTGCCGTGTGGAGAGGTTTCAGTGTGTGTTCCACATCACAGGTAGCCTGTCAGGCAAATCACACATATAATTCACATTGTAAATGAGTTAATTATTTAAGTGCCCAATCTTTCAGTCCATCAGCCAGCGTTATAACTAGGAAATGAATAAACATGAGGACACTTCATCTCCCTCCCCCCATCATTCATTAAAAACGTTTCAGAGGTGCATTAGGAGTTTAAGCAGCCTTTATAGTAAGTAGGCTGATAAGATGCCAGGCATTACTCTCCAACTGCAGGAGTATCCCCTAAATGGAGGGAGTGAAATTCCTGTCCGCTCAGTAGAAATTAGCGGTGACTCAGCCTCTCACTGCCTTTCTCTAGCTCTTCAGGAAAATCTAATTCCATCTCTGTGATTTATTTAAATTGCTGGGAAAATGGTGAGGCAAATAAAGCACTTGGATGCATAAAATGAGGTGTCACTTGCATACCATGGAGTGCTTTCTGTTCTATCATCAGGAAATGAAAGAGAGGAAGAAAAAAGCAGGCAGTCCTTAACAGGAGTTTAAATCAGAACACTGCCTGCCCAGCCTCTCTCATGGCTCCTAAAAGCCTCCAGTGTACTTTGTCCATTTTATGACTTTACGATGGCAAACGTATTCTTGTACTTTAAGTTCTCTTTCCAAAACACAGTGTCGCTTTTAAACAGCCACACTGGCAGCGCCTCTGAGGAACTTGTGCTGAAAGGCACACAACTGTCCGTGTCTTACTCCTAGCTGCCTGGTGGTCCTCCCTCTAGTCCCACAGTGCATGTACTGCAGCAGGACGGCCTCTGAGGAACTTGTGCTGAAAGGCACACAACTGTCTGTGTCTTACTCCTAGCTGCCTGGTGGTCCTCCCTGTCCCACAGTGCATGTATTGTAGTAGGACAGTGGACAGTGACCTTCAGGAAAGTCCCTTGGGTCCAGAAGCTTTTGGTGGCATTTTATGATATTTCGTCTTTATGGCCTCTTGCAGTTTCTCTGCTCTCCTCTGGTTGCTGTGCTCATTTGGGAGCTTATTAAAAAGAGCATTATGTTTCAATAAAGGAGCAGTCACTTGAGAGGGATAATGAGGAAGGGGTCTGTGCTTCCATTTTTGTGTCAAGGTCTGGAGAATTAAATAAAATGAGTGTCTTTTGAATGCTTGTAGTTTTCGCACTTACTCTTCGTGTTGCAAATCCCTAGAGTTCAACCTGTGTCCCCAGTGCCAGCGTGGCATCTGTTAGCAAAGGTGGGATCGATTAAATGGTAGACTCCTGAGAGCTGGCTTCAAGTTCCATGAGTTGAACGCGTATGCCTGGTGGGGAGAAATGTTTGTTTTGGCAGAAAGGGAAAGGACAGCAGATTGGAACCTTGAGCCGCCACTTAAAATTAAAGTCTGCCTACCCCCTACGAAATGGTAACACTTGGCAGTAAAGTGCTTCCGATGCAAAATAATGAGCTCGCTCATTAAAAAGCAATCGTTTGCAAAGTAAAATTTCAAAGCATAATTGATGAGCTTGTGGAAAGTGCCAGGAGAACAGTAGCCTAAATGTCAGTGTTGAGTGTGACACGAGTTTCTATGTGGCAGGGAGGATATGTGCTGGCAAGGTTTGAAGGTTTACCCAAAACCTCAAACAATTTTTTTCTTTCATAAAGGTATTTACTACTTTCTTTACCACCCATTGCTGATCATATTTCTCTTGAATTTAGAGTCTAAAACATTTTAATTAAAGCTTTTAAAAACATATGTAAATTGTCATATAAAAGCTATTAAAATGTTTTTGTGAGAGCCAATCACTATATGCCTCAAACTAGAATGATTAATTTTTCCAATGCAAAACTTTGAACACATGGTCACACAGCGGAACAGAATATTTAAATCAGCATTGTTCCAGAAAATCCAGGATATTTGGCTACCATGATAAAAAGTTAAATATAATATTGCAAATGCATTCACTCTTAGTGCAGTAAACCATGGTGCCTACTGCGTTTGTCGGCATAATATGCAAGCATCCCGTCCCTCCTTTTCTGTTGACAAATACTGCCCAGTCCCCCACCCCCTGCCAAAAGAATGAACAAGGATTGGCCATGGGAGCTCATCACACCATCCTGGCCTCTGTGACTCCTTCACTGGAGGGTGAGCGACCAAGCGAAGATCCAACAGAGACTCTTCCTGGCATTTCAAATGGAAACTGGGGGGAAAGTCTTGGCTCTCTTTGAAGATGATAAGCTGGTATTCTAGAGGCTGGGGAAGGGGGGGGGATGCCAGCAGAAGAGAGCTGGAAAGCAATAGGAGAGATTGCGGCTAACGCAAAAAAAGAGGTAGAGCTGAGTAGTAGAGAGAAAAAGACCTGAAGATACCATTTGTATCCTGGATCTGGTCATACTTGGTACCGCTTTCTTTTCTTTCTACCAGGTGCTTAATCAATAAAGTGCATTGTTTTGCTTCGGCTGGTTTGAGTTGAGTATCTGTCTCTTATAACTTAAAAAGGTCTGACAATCTGTCAATGGGGGAGATAATCTCTCATAAAGAGTGCGAGGTCTAGGTATAATGAGAAAGTTATTGAAACTGTATGTAATCAACTCCATGGCAACTGTATACCAGGGAATGATATAATTTGCCCTTTTCTAGTTAAAATAAAGAGGATATTGAGCAGGAAGAAACAGAAGATTAATGATAGCTATCTTCAGAATATTAGTTCCATAGGATAATGTTAGATGAACTGGCCACCTTAGGGAGTCCACAGAATTCACATAAAATGAAGAGTTTAAAACTATAAAATAGACAATAGCAGGCATACTAATTTTGTTGAATTTTCAGAATTTGGGGGCTTTTGTAATTTTCCAGTGCTTACTATTTCAGTGCCACATAGATATTTCCATATAGATTAAAAGAAAAATTCTCTAATAGTTCCCTGTCAATGTAGGATAGACAAAAACTGAGGATATATTCATGAAAGAAAAGCAACATCTAGGACTAGGGAGTCAAAACTTAAAGAGTGAGCCCTGGTCGTTGTGGCTCAGTTGGTTGGGCAACGCCCTGTGCACAGAAAGGTCGCAGGTTCAATTCTTGTTCAGGGCACTTGCCTGGGTTTCAGGCTTGGTCCCCAGAAGCGGGTGTGCAGGAGGCAGCCAATCAATGTTCCACTCTCAGATCAATGAAGCGCTTTCTCTCTCCCTCTTCCTCTTCCTCTTCCTCTCTCTCTCTCTCTCTCTCTCTCTCTCTAAGTCAATAAAAATGTTAAAAAAAAAAACTTAGAGACAACTTTTACAATAATGATTTCAAGGTTGTGCAATCTTAAAATTGGTTACATATACATGTTGACAGCACATGCATTTCTTCAGCAGCATAGACTGTAACTGAGCCTAGTTAGCAAGACAAATTAGTCAAAAAGCAGCAGCTGCCAGGTGGTGCACATTGTTAATCATCCCATCTGTGAATTACAAGGCTGATTTGTGGGTGCATTTGATGCTTCCTTTCTTGGACAGCAAAGTCAGTAGTAACAGCTTTCTGGAGGTGCCTGGGTGCTCTAGTGGCTTCACAGGTAACTACTCAGCCTAGAATTTTGAGGAAAAGTGGCTTCTTCTAGCCCAGTAGTATCATTTCACACAAAGGAGCAAACTGTGCCACTAGTACTTGGGGTTATAGTGAATGGTCCCCTTTTTCAAAATCTGTGGGGAGCCGATATAGGGTTCAGCCTCGGACTGACCTGTTAGCGAAGTCACAAACAGGTCTTCCGAGTCTTAAACAACCCAATCCGAGAGG
>NW_005370315.1:1073689-1081449 GCF_000412655.1 Myotis brandtii | reverse complement strand
ATGCATGCATACAAGTCCTTTGGTTGCTCTCTAACCGCCCCCTCCACCTCCCCTGCCAGATCTCTGGATCTATTTTTGTTCATCAAATTATGTTGATCATTATATCCCACATATGAGTGAGATCATGTGATATTTATCTTTCTCCAACTAGCTTATATCGCTTAGCAACTGTTTATGCTGTTACTAGGGGCTCAGGGCATGAATCCGTGCACCTTGAAAGGAACTGTGGGCCATGAGGCTGTGGTGGGCGCAGGTGCGGGTCTCGGCCCATCCTTTGCGCCCCCACCCAGCCCCTCCCACTGTGGCTCCCCAACCCCTCTCTGCCGCCCCACTTCTGCCACCACCACTCCCATGCACTGACAGCACTGGCTCCACTCGCACCTGCTGATGGTGCTGAGCAATTGGGGCTGGCGCAGGGTGCCAACAGCAGGTGTGAGCACTGGGTGGGACTGCAGTGCGCAAGAGCAAAGAATTTTCAGTAACCACCAGAGGCTCGCCCTGATGACAGTGACCGGAGCCCCGCCTTGGTCTGGTGTCCCTGTTCACCTGCTCCACCATCCCACCACGGCCGACACCTGCCATGTTCTGTGCACACCCCCTAGTGGTCAGCACACATTGTAGCAACTGGTTATTTGGTTGTTTGTTCTGCTGTTCGGTCTATTTGCATATTAGGGTTTTATACATATAGATTATTATACACACTGTAAAGGTACTGTATAATTTAAAATATATAGTATTCTAGTTATAATTTTAAATCTCTTTTGTACTATTGGAAAATGCACAAATGTATGCCAAATAATAAGTATGATCTATAAAAATGATATTAACATTTGACATATCTTAACTTTTTTCTAGGCACACATTTGTGTGCTTTGCTTCCTCCACATGCCCAACAGTACCTAGCAAAGAAAAGGAAGAGCCTATGTGGATTAAGAACACAGACTTAAAGCAAAACCATGTTCTGATTGTACTGACCATGTGACCTTAGGTAATTAATGTCTTCCCTACTCATAAGGTCAAAATAGCTCCTACTTCATTACAAAGTTACAAAGATTCAGTGACATTAATATTTGGACATGCTTTGAATAGTCCCTGGAATATAAGTGCTAGATAAATATAAATAAAATAAACAAATAGGTGCTTAATAAATATGTGTTGGATAAATAAATATATGTGTACACACATAATAAAAACTGTAATAGTGAATATAGAGTTTATACCCTGCTTGTTTCTCTAAATAGTATGTTGTTAACTTTTTCTACATTAATAAAAGAAATCCAATTTCATCAGTTTTTCACTTTCTACTGAATCATTCCTATCAGTTTACATATTACTATTTCCCTTCAGATTTCTGCATAGCTAACACCATCACTCAATCTTTGATCATACTGCCTTCTCTGTGAGACCTACCCTGGCCATTTTGCAGCCACCAATCCCAGCCTGCAATACTTTGCTCTAATTTATGTTCCCCAAAGCCCTCATATTCTATAAATATTAATTATAAATATTAATTTATTATATTTACTTTGTCTTCTCCACTGGTCCATAAATTCCCTGACATCAGGGAAATGATTTTGCTCACTGATATGCCCCAAACTCCTAAAAGAAAATCTGTTACAGAGCACGTGTTCAGTAAATATTTGCTAAATGAAAAGGGTTCTTTCCTCTTTTTTACTATTATAAATAACTAGATGCCCAGTGCACGAATTTGTGCATGGGTGGGGTCCCTCGGGGTGGCCTGTGGGGTTTGAGCCCCAGCTTGTGCCCCCAGGCTCATAGCCCGAGGTCATGCCCCCAGCCTCCCATACCTGCAACCCCTCCTAGCACCCTGCCTTGGCCAGGCACCGCCCCCTCACCTGCTCCACCATCCTGCCTATGGGGCGATCGGTCAGGGCTGGGCCCCCTGCCTGGCTCCTTCAGTGCCTGGGAGCCAGCTACTGCTGGTCACCATCTTTGGGGCTATCGGCTGGGTGATCAGGCCCCCACTGTCCCCCATTCGCACCCGCCTTGGCCTGGTACTGCCCGCTCACCTGCTCCACCATTCCAGGAGCCGGCCACTGCTGGTCACCATCTTTGGGGCTATCGATCAGGCCCCCGCTGGCCCCAATTCACACCTGCCTTGGCCTGGTGCTGCCCGCTCACCTGCTCCACCATTCCACTGCAGTCCCGCTCTCAGAGCCCATCGGGGCCGGCAGCGCCTCCACTGCTGCCTGCTGCCAGCACCATGTCACCAACGCCTGCTATGTTCCACGCCACCCCCTGGTGGTCAGCGCACGTCATAGCGAGTGGTCAAACTCCTGGTCAAACAACCACCTGAGGGGACAATTTGCATATTAGGCTTTTATTATATAGGATGTGGTGACAAGCATTTCTGTATGTAAAGTTTTCTCACAATATGTATTTATGTCTTTCATATCCTAGAAATTGTTAGATTAAATGATGAGAGCGCCTTTAAAGTTCCTACTATTTATTGCCAAACAGTTTTCCAGAAAGTTTCTCTCTTAAGGAAGATAAATTGTATAGTGTGTATGGGGGGTCGGGGGGAGCGTGAGAGTGCAGAGTGTGAAGTGAAATATCAACAACCAGCCCTCCTCCATGCTTCTGCTGTGCCAACCCACTTCCAAAGCAGTGGGGATATGCTAATCTGACCCAAATCCTGGACATTGATTGGTCAAAACATAGTAAAAACATAGAAGTGAATGAGGCAACTTTGTACTATATTAAAAGATGTGGCATCTATGTGCGTTCTCTCTCAAGTAGCTTTCTTTATTGGAGCACCTTCAGGAATTGTAAACACACACCTCCTGAAGCAGCCAATTATCTTTTTAGTTCTTTTGATTCAGTCTATTTTCTTCTATGCATAGGGTCTAGGTCCATATTTTGAAATTTAACTAAAAATACAAACCTTAAGTCCATTGAGTTTACTAAATATTTGAATATGTTTCTCATATGATATAGATTTTTAAATATCCTAACATTTTGAATGTTCTTATCTGAGAATAGCTTTGTTTCTATTCTTTTAACAATTTGCTATTCAAAATATAATGCAATATTCCAACAACTGTCTGAGCAGAGTATGCTCTCCCCTTTCTCATTCTAGATAGCATTCTTCTGTTAACACCCATTGGTTTTGTTGGCTGCCACAACACCCTGTGGTTCATTAAGTTTCTTGCTGAGTTCATCTCCCATTTGGCAATTTGTGCTGACACCCAACCTACTCTTCTCTATACATATGTCCCTGTATTTTGGAATTAGGTTCCAGGTCTTACATAGTGTTAGTTCTCATAGAAAATAGACTAATATTCATTCCATAAAAACCATTTGTTCATTTCTAGAGAGTTTTCCCAACTCCATTGTAATCTCATGCTTATAATAAACATTGTTCAAAAAGAAAAGAAATATAAACATGGTATATGGGGTACATGCCATATGCAGTCAGCGAGGGAATTTTCAGCATTTTCTGTAGCAAAATTCTAAGCCAATTTTAAAGGATGCTGACTATAGAAAACTGGTACAGGAAATAAGTCAGCAAAAGAATTTAAAACACAAAGGACAATAGAAGTACTAAGCACAAAAATGGCAATATGTGTTGGTTTATACATATGGCAAAATTAGACTGTCATCTTTAAGCACTCATTAGTTAGATCTTAACTTTGCACCTCTTTCACAGACATAAGTTTTGTGTCTAAATCTCACGTAAGTGTTTAAACACTCAGATTATATATCTATATTGCTTTGGTGGAGTACCATCTTTCACAGACATAAGTTTTGTGTCTAAATCTCACGTGTTTAAACACTCAGATTATATGTCTATATTGCTTTAGTGGAGTACCGCTGGGAGAATTGCTTTAATTACATTTAATCATATTTAAGACTGATAGAGAAGTATTGTAAAATACTGGAGGAGAGGGGTAGATGTAAAGTTCAGGTCAGAGATTTTCTATGTTCTTATGTGTTTCTTATGTTCTCCCCTCCACTACTGCATATAAACATTTCTAGGATCAAATAGTTGGGTAGCAAACCAAGAAAAACTGGGAGAAATATGTGCCACTTGCTTTGAAGAATTGTATCTTTCCTGGAAGGCCATACTTGATGGAGAATTTGTAAAATGACAGATCATATTTCACATTTTAAAATCATGAGTCCTGTGTATCTCTCTCTTCTCTCAATGTAATTTTCCCTGATCTCCTTCTACCATCTAAACTTCCCTCTCTTGTGTTTTGTTCCATTGGGAACCAGCTAGCTGACTAGCTAATTAATAACTTAGCATGAGATAAGGATTGTTATTTTTGAGAACCTATGTATTGATCTTAGGGGACTGTGGGAAGCTTTGGACAATTCCTGAAACTCAAAGTACCTAGATGCTCTCACCTTGTACCTTAAAAGAAACATAATGAAAGTGGTTTGTGGTTGCCAATTTCCCAGGTACCATGTTCAGACACTACCAGCAAGAGCCTTGTACTACTCAGGACAGCATAGTGGTTAAAAATAAAGTCTGTGATAAAATTCTAACTCTTCCACTCACTAGATGTGTGAGAAGACCTTTCTAGGCCTCCATTTTCTCATCATATAATGAGAATAATGCTGCCAATTCAGAGGATTAGTATGAGAATTAAAGCATTGCTTGTACATGGAAGGCATTCAAGAAGTGCAGCGATTATTATATTCATTAACTACTGCTATGTAACAAATTACTTCAAAACTTAACAGCTTAAAACAATGAAAACCTTTTTATCTTATAGTTCCTATGGGTCAGGAGTTGGGAGCAGCTTAGCTGGATGGTTCTACTTCATGGTCTTCCGTGACAGTGTAGACAAATTGTTGTCCAGGACTACAGTCATCTGAAGGCTTGACTGGGGCTGAAAGATGCACTCCCAAGCTGGTTTACTCACAGGGCTGTTGGCAGGAGGACTCATTGCTTGCCCTGTGAATCTCTCCAGAGTATTATTTTAATGACCTCATGACATGACGCCTGGCTTCTCCCAAAAGCAAATGATCCTAGAGAGAAAGCCTGAAGCTGCAGTGTCTTTTATGACCTAGCCTCGGGTAATCATTTCCACAATATCCCACTTGGTGGCACAGGTCATCCTGATTCAACATGAAGAAAACTACAAAAGAGTGTGAATTCCAGGAGGCAAGAATCATAAGAGCCATCTTGAAGACTAGGCGATGACAACAATGTTGATGGTGCAGACTTCAGGATTCAAGAGCTCACACAGAATCCAGCCGAAATGAGTGACACTCCCTTTTGCCTCAGACTACAGAAGAAGAAGCAGGGTATGCAATGTGACACACTGATCATTTTACAGTGCCTGGAGAAAGTTCCTGAGTGAACTGTTCTCTTGAAGAACTATATAACTTACCATTTTCCAGGCTCCTAAAATATAACATATTCTAATCTTTCTCAACAAATATTGCTAAGTGCTGGGAACTCTTCTATTTGCTTGAGATACATCAGTGAACAAAACAGATGAAGATCCCTACCCTAGTAAAGCATCTATTATAGTGGAGAAAGAAGCAATAAAAACTAACGAATTATGTGGTATGTTAATGACAAGTGAAAGAAAAAGAAGGTGCACAGTATAAGGGGGATCTGTAATGTTGGGCTTGAGTAGGGGCTGGTGCAGGGCTAAATAACATATAAGCCTACCTCTGAATCTGAAAGAAAAAACTTCAAGTTTATATACACTGAGGAAAATAACTTAAAACACTAATTAAAGCTGTAGCTTATAGAACCTGGAACACATACTCCACGTGGTGCTGGGCCTCAGAACACCAATGAGAGTAGCTGTTAGACTGGACACATTAGGAATAGCGCACAGAGGCCGTGGATCTGGACACTGTGTGTGGCAACCAGCAATTATCCAGTGCAGTACCATCACTGTGAATGAGGCCCAGCCAAGAGAAAGGGTGGTGGACTGGAAGCTTTGTCCTATCTGGAGGTCTCCAACTTGTAGGCCATGCAGGAACCTTTAAGGCAGAATTAGCATCTATATTACACAAAAGAGAAAAACAACTATTCAGAAGCCAAATGGCTTACTAGGCACCTGACTCTTTTCAAAGACTTATGGTGTGCTTCCCATAAGGCATATCTCTTCTTCCTGAATGTACAAAGGCATCGTGTGGGATTCTAAATGTGGGACTCAAGAAGGGACCACAAACTTAAAATTTATAACTGCAGTATGGCATGTAGTGTCTGTGCTGATCTCTTCTTAACATCTCAAACAAGATTTCTTAAGCTTCATGAGGCATAAGGCTAAACATGACTGAGAACCTCCTGTCTCTCTTACTCTCTACTGAAGGAGCTATACATGTCATGGAAAGTACAAGTAACAGAACACAGAGATTGCTCTGCACACATGGAGCTTCGGGACTTTCCTTCATGTGCCAATTGGAAAGTGAGGATCACCTTAGTAGAGCCTATATTCAACATGGCGCAGTGGCTAGTGTAGGGGAGGAAAACTTTTCCTCAACCCTCTTAGGGTCCCTGGCTGGGCCCACAAATTAAATGGACAAAGAATAGGAGGAGAAATTCAACAAATGTATTTACATGACATGGAAGCCTTCATACGAAAATGAAGACCTGAAGAAATAATTAACCATGGAAATAATTAACCTTAAGTGTTTTTATAGTAAGTTTGAGGAAGAGTGGAAAGTTGTGGGGAAATGTGATAGGATAAAAGGATATAAGCTAAGGATACAAACTGAAGGAAACAGCAACACCCGCTCCTTTAGATTCTTCTCCGAGACCCTCCAGAGAAAGGATCCTTTCCTTTGGGTATAGGGAGGGCATCTCTTACACAGGGTCTTATGACCTGCTTGTGGGAGAAGAGGGAGGTCACTGCTGACCCTCAAATTCCTCCAGTTTAAGATATTCAATATGCCAATAGGTCAGTATTTGGGAGTAGCATATCCTCAATCCCATGACTATGAATTTGGATCAAATGGCTCTCACTTAACCAACTCTGTTGACAAGTACACAGAATACAACTAATCCTTAATAGCCCATTAGAAAATTCCATTATGTGCTCATACTCATGATTATTCCTTAGTGAAGTTGGACTAGACGATTTATAATTCTTATTTTTTATACACAAATAGCTTGACTGCTAAAACAGCATGCTACCCTGGAGACAGAGATAGAGAAGACCTACATGTGTATTGCCAAAGAATTGTGAAGGGCTGGTGATCCTTATGTCATTTTTCTACTTTCTAGAGGTAAAGACCATTTTTTGTAGCCTTAATAGAAAAGGGGGAGAGACAGGGGTGACAGCTAAAGAAATCATGCCCCTAGGATAAAATGAGTGGTCTAGAGTATTCCTCACAACATAGAGGCAGCTCCCATCCCATGGGATTCTTTGGAGACTTCCTGCAATGGTCCCGTGGCCAAGCACCCGTCCAAGTCCATGCCCTTGCTGCATGGTATTAAATAACTGTACATGGAATACCAAATGTATGCTGATGGCTTAAGGCAAACGAAGCCGACAGTAACTTGCTGAATAAATACAACTAAAACCTCATCTTGCTCTTTGTAAAAAAAAAAAAAAAAAAAAAAAAACACAAGAAAAAAAACTATGTATTCCTATACATAAATCATAAAGCCACTAAGCTCAGCCTCGGAATTTGATACCAATCTTTTCTCTTGAGAGTCATTACTCAGGTTCTCATCTTTGAAAGAGAATGGTGACATTTTTGCTTTAAAAAGAACTCATTTTAATTTTAATTTTTACCCACCATGCATATTAAATTATTAAACCCAA
>NW_005370315.1:1068524-1071175 GCF_000412655.1 Myotis brandtii | reverse complement strand
GAGAAAGAGTGTTCTACTGTTGACAGGCTTTTGTTCCAAGGTACTCACCAGCGAGGCAGCCTGCCAGCATAATGCATGGCTCCCTGAGCAGAGCCCGGGCATTTGCTTAGCAATAGCAGCTTATGGTGAGGCTCTTGGGAGTCATTAGGCCTTTGAGGTATTTTGATCTGGCAGCACTTGAAATTTGTGACATTAGATGCTATGAGTAGAGACACATCACACTCAGGAAATAAAATATTCTTATAGTGCAGAGTGAAATATATGATTAGTACTTTGCCCATTTCTTGAAATAAGGCATATTTGTGCTCTACATTTGGGAATTTGTTTAAGTATTGATAAGCCATTTTTGACGGAGACCTTCACATAAGGTTGGACATTCTGGTACATCTTTTTGCCCTCTTGGCTGCATTTCAGAAAAAACAAACAGCCAAAAGGGAGACAGAGTGGCAAAAAAAATACATTACAAGAATGTTAGAGAGACAGGCTCAATGCATTTCTCTGTCACCTCCTTTCTGAGTCCCAAGTCCTTAGTAAAGGTTATTGACACCCACAGAAGTAAAATCTGTTAATAATTCTGAGGGACAGTTTGGGTTTGTTCCTTTGATGGAGAGCTACTATTGTATTTACAAACATGCTGAGGGCTATTTCTACTGGAGTTGAATCAGAAAAGCAGGCATAAGCTAGGTGAAAGTTGTGCCAAATACCTTTTCTCAAAACTGTTCTGCGATGAGGTTTATTGAACATTGCATTCCTTCCTTCCTTCACTCATTTATTCACTCACTCCCTCATTCCCTCATTTATTTAACCAGCATTTACTTTTTAATTTTTTAAATATATTTGTATTGATTTCAGAGAGGAAAGAAGAGGTAGAGAGAGATAGAAACATCAATGATGAGAGAGAATCATTGATCGGCTGCCTCCTGCACGCCCCCACTGGAGATGGAGCCTGCAACCCGGGCATGTGACCTGACTGGAAATCAAACTGTGACTCCCTGGTTCTTAGGTCGATGCTCAACCACTGAGCCACACCAGCTAGACTCAACTAGCATTTATTGAATGCATACTACATTCCATCATTCTAGGGTGCCAGAGATAAAAACTAAGTAAGATAAAATACCTTCCTTTAAGGAGCTCACTATCCTGTGGCACTCCTCTCAAGCTGCTTGGATTCTGCAAATTACAGAGATTAAGCCTAAGAAAAATGAAATTACTGAAAGAGTCTATGGACAGAGAGGCTGGTCCTCTGTCATGGATATTGATACAAAGGAACTGCTCAATGAGTTCACTGGAAGTTATAATATATGAATGTGTAAGATTATAATTCCTCATAAAGTAATAATTGTGTGAGAGGATAATGAAAGTATTTTATCATATTCAAGAATTAAATTATCAACTTTGAGGGGGGAAAAGAATGGCGATAATGTTTATTCCCACATACAATATATATATATAGGCAATATATATTGCTCTTTTATACTTGAGCTGGTTGGTGGAGGAGTACTTGCTTCTGTATGAGGGGGTCTCCTTAGATGAATCTCTTGCTTCGACACCTATGACATGCAGAAACAGCATTAAACTGGGAAACTCAATGTTCATGTTGTAGTCTTAACTCTACCACTAATTCACCATTATCAGAATCTTAACCAATTTGGGTATATCAGTATCCTTAACTGCAAAGCAAGAGGGATAGAATATTTAAGATTTGGCTATGAAGTTCTATGATTCTTTATATCTTGCGTTCCTGAATCAACTAGTAATGCATATAATCAAAAGGTAATAAAATCCAGCCCTGGCAGGTTGAAATCAGTTGGTTGGAGGGGTTGCCAGTTGGATTCACAGTCAAGGATACATGCCCAGGTTGCAGGCTCAATCCCCAGAGGGGGGCATGCAGGAGGCAGCCCATTGATGTTCTGCTCTCATATCAATGTGTCTTTCTTTTCCCTTCCTCTCTAAAAATCAATAAACTGTTCTTTAAAGAAAAAAAAGGTAATAAAATCCAGATAGGCCACTGCTCTTCCACTCTTAAATCCTCAAGCCTTCTGTTCTTGCTTCTCTGTTAACAGCTCAGCACACACAGTCACCATCTCTGAACCTCAAAATTACCAAATCCAAGCGCTGTTATTACTGTGCTTTCCTGTGAGCTCTTTATAGCACTTGACGCTGGTGGTCAATAGCTCCTCTTTACAATTAGTTCTTTCCCTGGCAACTATGGAACCATCCTGCTTCCATCTCAAACTATTCCTATGACTGAGCTCTGACTAAGCATTGGCGCTGTGATAGCTCAGCTAGGGTTTCTCATCTGAGCATGGCATGCAGACCCCACGCTTTAGTAGTCACCTCACTGCTTTTCTCCCTCTCCCCAAAGTCTTTCCAGGAGATTCCATTCTTACTAGTGGTTTACAATTTCATATATCTATATAAATAAAAATGTAAATGTTCGTTTGTTCAAAATCTTAAATCTCCAAAAGTTCTTCACTGATTGCTTTGAAATTTTGACACAATGTTGCATTCGAATACGCGCGTGTTTTTATATACCTATATACCTACTATTATATAGATGTCACACCTGTGACAGGTAAAAACATGCTTTTTTTGAAAAACAGCGCCATCTGTTGGACGTAAAAGCAACACACGCTATACTAAATATTTTA
>NW_005370315.1:1023130-1068395 GCF_000412655.1 Myotis brandtii | reverse complement strand
CATTTGCTTACCTGAAATCGCAGTCAGGTATTTCCAATTGCCCAAAAAATAGTTTCACTTGCATGTGAGAATCCACCCTCAGACCCAACATATCCAAAATGAACTCTTTGTCCCCTCAAAGTAGTTCTATTTTAGTTTTTGCATCAACAATAATACAGGTTCACTATCCTATATCTAAAACCCTTAAGCTGTATATGATTTGAAATTAGATATTTTCAAACATTAGGAAAGTAATGTGTTACATATACTAAGTATTTTTAAAAATGCTTAGGAATATCTCAGTCAGTACTCAAATTTGTTCCTTTGGTTGAGCTACATAACAAGATGAGGGCTATGTATTTACAAAGATGCTAAGGAGTTGAGTCAGGAAAACAGACAAATCGAGGTCATGAAGTTGAAGCAAATATCTTCTCTTACTCTAAACATATTAATATTCAGGGAGTAAAACATATTGTTATCTACACAGTAAATAAAATAAAAAAATTCCTGAGTTCAGGAAAGGTCATGCTACTAAAAGATTTCAAGTCAGTTGATCAAAAATATATTTTCAGAGCTTAATGGTTTGGGGATTGTGAATTAAAGAATATGGTCATAACAATTTTAAAATTATTTTACTAGAAACCAACAAGCATTCAAGCACTGTGCTAGACATTTTATATTCATAACAATAATAATACAAATGTGTGCTTACTATGAGTTAAATACTCTCATTACCTTATTTTATACGCAGGAAAACTATAAAGTACTACCATCATTTCTTAATAGCCAGGTTGGAAACCCAGTCATCTTTAGTTCTCTTCTTTCTTCCTTCCCCATACCTAATTAGTCTTCAAATCCTATTAATTATTCCTTTCCTTCTATACCTCCTTTTGAAGTACCATTGCTATGATATGACCTAAGTCAGATCCTATTACTCCATAGGCCATGTCTCAGATCCATAGTGTTAAATAGACCAGAGCAATATTCTCTTTCCTCCAATTCAACCTTCCCCCAATTATTACTCTCCTTGAAATAATACTTTTAGTATATATTCATTCTTTTTATCTAAGAATACTTATTCAATATTACTCTGTGTGGCATCCCTCTTCTGAAAAAAGGCCAAAGGATTGCCATTGCCTATTGAATTAAGTCCAAAATCCTTGGATTCATATTTGAGGATTCAAATAATATCTACATTTTCTACTTTATCTCTTCCCATTCATTTAGTTGAACTGTGGACTGCAGCTAGACCGCCATCAATATATTTCACTGTGTGTCATCTGCTCATGTTACCCCAACCTCCTGGAATATCCCCTTCTATTTTCTCCATCTGGCGACACCCTGCCCATCTCTGTAGTTTAGCTGTGGTCCTTACTTCCCACAGCCACCTTTGACATCTCTAGACGATAACTCCATCATTTAACACTCTCTATTCATTTGGCTTATAATTATATACTGCCTTCTACAGACACTTAACTCTGCACATTTGTATCTTACCTTTACAACTGGATTGAAAATTTATTGATAAAAAAGGTAATTGCATAATTTGTACTTCCTACAATGTTGACTATAACTCAACTGAAAGTTATAACAAATTTTCTGTCTAAACAACTTGGTACAGTACAGATTTTAAAAAGAGAGAGAACCAATATCTTCGTAACTCTTTACCATTTCAATCATATTTCTCTCACTGGTTATCTCAAGGTGTCCTAGATGATAATAATTGTAATAGGAATAATATAGTAAGGTGGTTTCTTTATTAAATATCGGGTCTAGAAACAGAGTATTAAATGTAAATAGCATATAAAATATTGAAAAAAATTTAAAAATCTCTTAGGAAACTGCTATATTGGGGATCTACAAGCTGCCAATAAATGTAATATATCCAGCTTTTCCTCCAATCTTAGAAAAAAATCCTGGTTCTTCAATTTAGCACCCTAGATTAAATAGTTAAGGGCCATGTTATCTAATTAATATGTGTATGTAAATAGTAGAATCATACTCAGAGTGGCAAGATATTTACAGTAACAAAGGCCTACAGTGAGAGTACATCAGCCACAAGCCTCTCATCTTATACTCACCACAGTATAAACTCTCACTGAGTGTGGAATGGTGGAATCAAATGTGATTCTCTCTTTTTAGTCACTTGTTTCCAAAAACTTAAATGCTTGTTCAGAGAGGATCTGAAATTACTTCTTGTGTTAGGCAGAATTCTAAGATTACCACCTCCTATGACCCACACCCTTATATAATTTCCTCTTCTTGAGTGTGAGACAAAACTGAGACTATGATGGAATATTCCTCCCATGATTGGTTTACTGATAAGTGACTCTGAGTTCATCAGAAGGGAGATTATGCTAGGTGGGTCTGACCTAATCAAGTGAGTACTTGCAGGGACTGGGAAGCTTTCCTGAAGGAAGAGATTAAGAAATTCATAGAGTGACATGTGTGGAATCTAAGTAACAAAATAAACTGATGAACAGAGTGGATCCAGAGACATGGAAGCATGGAACAGAGTGCAGAATCTCAGAGGGAAGGCGGGGGAGGGCGGGTGGGTGAGAGTAATCATCCAAAGAGCTTGTATGCATATATGCATAAACCATGGACACAGACAATATGGTGCTGAAGGCCTGAGTGGGGGAGGGTGCAGGGAGGACTGGAGGAGGTCAATGGGGAGGGGGGGGAAGGTGACATATGTAATACTTTCAACAATAAAGAATTATTTTTTAAAAATTTATAGAGTGAGAGGGCCTATGGAGGGGGCCATGTGGCAAGAATCTATCAGTGACTTCTAGCTGCTGAGAGTGGTTTGAGCCAACAGCTAGCATAAAAATTACACCAATAAACTAAGGGAGCTTAGAGATACATCTCTCCCTAGTCAAATCTCTAGACATGGCTTATACCTTCATTTTAGCCATTTGAAACCATATACAGAGGGCCCAATGAAAATATGCTTAACTCTTGACTTATGAAAACTGTGATAATAGATTTTTGTTTTTTTAAGCTGCTAAGTTTGCAATAATTTGTGACGCAGTAAAAGAAAACTTAATACATCTGTTTTCTATATATAAGACATTGTGCTCAGCACTTTAAATTCATGATCTTTTAACTGTCCTTAGTGTAGAGGTAAAGGATCTGACATTTAAAGGAGTTATATAACTTGCCCAAGTTTGCATAACTATGAAGTAATGGAGAAAGGATTTTATATCCAGATGTACTAACAAAGCCCATGTTCTTAAACATGGCTGATAGGAAAGCTGAGCATTCACCTTTGGTCTCATGGCCTCAGCTAATGTTCTGAATATCAAATTCTCTGTGCTTTCATCAAACTCTGTGGGGATTTTCACTCCTTTTTACTGAGATTGTTTTTGCTTTATTGACATTGAAAGGAACCTGCTTAATTAATTAATTTTATTAAAGATTTATGAAATGCCTACTATAGGAAACCACTGAATGAAGTGCCAGGGGAATCCAAAAATTAATAAGACAGTCCCTGACCCTCAAGCTTCTTGCATACTGATGGGAAAATAAACTCAGACATAAATATCATGAAGGAGTAAGTAAGAGGTAGGGTGGAATTACCCAGCCTCAAGATTCCAAGACAAAACATTCATCTGCTAATTCATTTGACAAAGGGACATTTATAAAATGAGATGCAGGGACACATATGCTCACTCAGATGCTTACGGGACTTGCCTGATTCTGTAACACTGGGAAATAAGGAATCCTTAACTAATTGTATATTTGCTTCTAAAGATGGCACTGGTAATTGCTTCATCATTTTCCCCTTACTATAGGCTAAGCAATGTTCTAAGAATTTAAAAGTGTTATCTCATTTAGCTATAACAAAAACTTACATTATATAGATATTATTGTTATCCTAATTTTACTGGTGAGAAAATTAAGATACAAAGAGGTTAAGTAATTTGCCTGACATCACAAACTCAGCTGTTTAACTCTGGTACATATTCCCTTAGCCAGTACATCTTCCACAATATGATCATTTTATCAAAAAAGGAGGATAAAGGGAGAATAAAAGCCATGTGGAGAATGGGGTATGTGAAGGGAGATAAAAATATCTGCTGCAACTGATGATAGTATTTAGCTATGTTACTCACCACCCAAGCAAAATGAGTGGTTGCGGGCACATCCCCAGTGGGGAGTGTGCAGGAGGCAGCTGATCGATGTTTCTCTCTCATTGATGTTTCTGGCTATCTATCCTTCTCCCTTCCTCTCTGTAAAAAATCAATAAAATATATTTTTTAAAAAAAGCCATGTGGAGAATAGGGTATGTGAAGGGAGATAAAAATATCTGCCGCATGCCGAACCGGTTTGGCTCAGTGGATAGAGCGTCGATCTGTGGCCTCGGGGGTCCCAGGTTCGATTACGGTCAAGGGCATGTACCTTGGTTGCAGGCACATCCCCACTGGGGGTATGCAGGAGGCAGCTGATTGATCTCTCTCATCAATGTTTCTGGCTCTCTATCCCTCTCCCTTCTTCTCTGTAAAAAATCAATAAAAATATATTTAAAAAAAGTATCTGCTGCAACTGATGATAGTATTTAGCTATGTTACTCACCACCCAAGCAAAATGAGAAAAAAAAAATCTTAATTTACATAGGTTTTCTAACCTAAAAACATTCATTGAAATCTAACAGAAATTCATAATAAGGGTCCTTATATGGGGAGGACTTTGAATGACATAATGCACCATGTCTTATAGAAGGTTTTTTTTTTTTTATGTTTTGAAAGTGACTCTTACTTAAACCAAGAACAAAAGAGTAAATTGAAGTTCTGTAAGGACACATGGAAATCAATTAACATAGTACAGTTATGTACCCTTTTACTTAACTTCATACAGAAGGGAATGGCTGGTTAGTAGTGTTCTCAAACTGCAAACCACAAACCATTAGTGGGTCATGAATTCAACTGAATGAGTCACACCATTTTTTAAAAAATTTTTATATGGGCAGGTACATCTTAAGTTTAAGGATATTGTGGAGTAGAAATTTTTGTATGTCTATGGGTTTGCATGTGTGTGTCATTTGGCAAATGTGATTCACATCGTTTTACAAAAGTTTGAAAGCCACTGCCCTAGCTTAGACTATTCATCTTGACTATCAATGATCTCAGCTGGGATCTTGTCAAACCTCCTTAAAAAAATAACATCAGAGGAAAGTCATTAGCGAGTGCTCGGAGTGCCGCATCTGAGCTGTTGATTAAAAGGAGATCCTCATGCTTTAGATTTCAGGCAGAGAGGTGGAAAAGAAGTCATTTTGTAATTAGAGACTTTTATTTGTGCTCAGATGGGGGAGCATCTTATTTCTGCCGAAAGGGGGCTGTAGGAAAGTGTGCAGGGAGGACACCAGCCCTTCTCATGAAGCACGAGAGCTATTGATCTATTCAAACGAATGAGTGCCCACCCTCACCTTGCCCCATGCTCATTTGGGAAGACCACGTGATCTGTGTGCCCATGATAGTCCTAGTTACACTGGTTGTCCATTATTTTTTTAATATATTTTATTGATTTTTTTTTTTTTTTTATGAGGGATAGAGATTTAGAAACATCGATGAGAGAGAAACATCGATCAGCTGCCTCCTGCACACCCCCTACTGGGGATGCGCCCGCAACCAAGGAACATACCCTTGACTGGAATTGAACCTGGGACCCTTCAGTCCACAGGCCGATGCTCTATCCACTGAGCCAAACCAGTTAGGGCTGGTTGTCCATTATTAATAGCTTGCCCTTCCACTCTCAAACATATCCTGGTTGGACAATAAATTACATGACCACCTTTTCCATTAGCAAGAAAAAAATGTCCCTGGCTTGGAAAGAAACTTTTGTAAGGAAAGGCTGTGTACAAAATATGTTTTTTTCTTTTATTCAAATTATGATTTTCCTGTGCTTTCTTTCTCCTGGCAAACCCTCTGAGACATACTTGTCAGAGTAGACTCCACATTTTCCTATTCAGGAGTGTTCATAAAGACCAGAGAAATGTTTCTCAGACCGAAGCTCATGGACTTGATGGTTCTCAGATAATTCTCAAGTAACTGAGCTCCCTATAAGAATTTGGGTAATTTTACATTCCATTTAAAGCTATTCTAAATTTAAAAAGTAAAATGTAGGCATACTCTGCATCATCTAGATGATTACAATAATATTACAGTCCTAAAGATGTTTCTGTTATCATCTAGTTAAATCAAGCAGTACTATTTTAATATCTGTTACATAATAATTTAAAAACCCCAAAAGTGTTCTTAATATATAAATTCTGTACTCATGGAAAGTTGGAGACAAAATAGGACACCACAAAAATGAAGAGTTTTTCTTCTACAGTCCAAAGAGAGAAAACTGGTGAAAGAAGTGAGAGATTATATGATGCATGGTAGCTGAGACAGGCTGAACTTCAAAGCCCTATACATTAAGTACCATGCTTGGATTTCAAGTGGTGCTAGAGTTTCAACAGGACAGTATCATCTGAGCTGTTAAATTAATGCTGTTAATTTCAACTTTTAAAAACCTTATAAGGTTATGTGGGCTTTAGAGTTATATAAAACTATACACATACAGAACTTAACATCCCATTCTATTTTAAATACTTGATAAAACACTGAGGCCTCAGAGACTGTTTGCTTTTAATAAGGGGGACCTATATTACCAAAGTGTGAGGTACATAAGAGTGAAAAACTGCATGCTTGGAAACAAAGACTGGTTTTCTGCAAAAAATAAACAGAAGCAACCAGGCTTGCTGGCATGTTGGCTTAATAGGAATGCCAGTTTAGCAAAATGAATGTTAATTGCCAAGAACGTGAACTAAATCGGGCAGCTGTCCTCTCCAACCAGGCCCTTCTGTCTGCTTCTCCCTAATCAGCCCCATTGCCTACTCAGACTCACTCTTCTATTTATCAACTCCTCTTAGGTCTGCTTTGGTTCTCCACTACTGTCTATTTTCCTTCTTGACTTTTGTAAACAGAGTTAGCCCTTTACCTGCATCTCAGTTACAGTTAGAGAACTTTTAGAAAAAAAAAGATTGGAGTACATAAAATAACAAGTATATAAATACTTAAAACAATGCCTGAAATAGAGTAATGCCTCAAAATATACTCAATTTTCTTACCTTTTACTTAAAAAATTAGGCAACCAAGGTTTAGAAAGTCCAAGACTCATTTAATGTCATAGATCAAGTTGAAGGTACAAGTATTTCTGAGTCATATTAATTTTCACATTTCCAAAAGAGAAAAAAACTCTGGAGTAACTGATAAGTTTATATAGAATAAGATTTTTTTTATAGTTTCTGCAAGTCTGCTTTAATAATCTATTTTTGACTGTCCTTGATGTGCTGAAGTACAATTTCTTTTTCTATTTTAAGACATTCTTGTCTGCTGTTCTGCCCTTGATATTCCTTGTGGATCTGAAGTATCCTCCAGAAGACAATTACGAATTTATCCATTGGCATTCCAACCTTATTATTGAATCTATTTCATTTTGAAATTTTCCCACACTGTATGCATGACTAAGCATGCCCATAATATAGTGGATTCTCTATTAATTTACAACTTTCAGTCCAATGCACAAGCTTTTGAAAATAGTTTCACTTTTATTTCAAATTTCTATGGAAAAACTAAGCAGTACAGAATACCTTTTTCATATAGGGGTAAGTAACAACAAGACTATACTTTTAACTCTCTAGAACAATTAGATAAAAAATAACATCAGATTCTCTAGTAGAACTCTAGCTAATTATAGAGTGAAAAATGTGGCCCGTTACTTACAGTATCCCAAAGAATAAGTTTGGGACACTGTTTGTTTTTTAATTTCTCTTTTTTTGTTATTGAATTTATTGGGGTGGCATTAGTTCATGAAATTATATTTCAGGTAAACAGTTCTATAATACGTCATTTGTATATTGTATTGTGTGTTCACCACCATAAGTCAAATCTCTTTCCATTACTATTCCACCCCCACCCCCCCAGCTTTTCCCATTTTTACCTCTCCCCATACCCCTTCCCATCTGGTAATTACCATACTGTTGAGAGTGTCCACGAGTCTTTCTTTTTTTCCTTTTCTTAATCCATTAACCCTTCTCACCTAGCCCCAAACCCTTAAAAAACTTATAAGGTTATGTGGGCTTTAGAGTTGTATAAAACTATACACATACAGAACTTAACATCCCATTCTATTTTAAATACTTGATAAAACACTGAGGCCTCAGAGACTGTTTGCTTTTAATAAGGGGGACCTATATTACCAAAGTGTGAGGTACATAAGAGTGAAAAACTGCATGCTTGGAAACAAAGACTGGTTTTCTGCAAAAAATAAACAGAAGCAACCAGGCTTGCTGGCATGTTGGCTTAATAGGAATGCCAGTTTAGCAAAATGAATGTTAATTGCCAAGAACATGAACTAAATCGGGCAGCTGTCCTCTCCAACCAGGCCCTTCTGTCTGCTTCTCCCTAATCAGCCCCATTGCCTACTCAGACTCACTCTTCTATTTATCAACTCCTCTTAGGTCTGCTTTGGTTCTCCACTACTGTCTATTTTCCTTCTTGACTTTTGTAAACAGAGTTAGCCCTTTACCTGCATCTCAGTTACAGTTAGAGAACTTTTAGAAAAAAAAAGATTGGAGTACATAAAATAACAAGTATATAAATACTTAAAACAATGCCTGAAATAGAGTAATGCCTCAAAATATACTCAATTTTCTTACCTTTTACTTAAAAAATTAGGCAACCAAGGTTTAGAAAGTCCAAGACTCATTTAATGTCATAGATCAAGTTGAAGGTACAAGTATTTCTGAGTCATATTAATTTTCACATTTCCAAAAGAGAAAAAAACTCTGGAGTAACTGATAAGTTTATATAGAATAAGATTTTTTTTATAGTTTCTGCAAGTCTGCTTTAATAATCTATTTTTGACTGTCCTTGATGTGCTGAAGTACAATTTCTTTTTCTATTTTAAGACATTCTTGTCTGCTGTTCTGCCCTTGATATTCCTTGTGGATCTGAAGTATCCTCCAGAAGACAATTACGAATTTATCCATTGGCATTCCAACCTTATTATTGAATCTATTTCATTTTGAAATTTTCCCACACTGTATGCATGACTAAGCATGCCCATAATATAGTGGATTCTCTATTAATTTACAACTTTCAGTCCAATGCACAAGCTTTTGAAAATAGTTTCACTTTTATTTCAAATTTCTATGGAAAAACTAAGCAGTACAGAATACCTTTTTCATATAGGGATAAGTAACAACAAGACTATACTTTTAACTCTCTAGAACAATTAGATAAAAAATAACATCAGATTCTCTAGTAGAACTCTAGCTAATTATAGAGTGAAAAATGTGGCCCGTTACTTACAGTATCCCAAAGAATAAGTTTGGGACACTGTTTGTTTTTTAATTTCTCTTTTTTTGTTATTGAATTTATTGGGGTGGCATTAATTCATGAAATTAGGTTTCAGGTAAACAGTTCTATAATACATCATTTGTATATTGTATTGTGTGTTCACCACCATAAGTCAAATCTCTTTCCATTACTATTCCACCCCCACCCACCCCCAGCTTTTCCCATTTTTACCTCTCCCCATACCCCTCCCCATCTGGTAATTACCATACTGTTGAGAGTGTCCATGAGTCTTTCTCTTTTTCCTTTGCTTAATCCATTAACCCTTCTCACCTAGCCCCAAACCCCACCCCTATTACAGCTCTCAGTCTATTGTCTGTATCTATGAGTCTATCTCCACTTTGTTTGTTAGTTTATTTTGTTCATTAGATTCCACATATAAGTGAAGTCATATGGTACTTACCTTTCTCTATCTGGCTAATTTCACTTAGTATAATACTCTCCAGGTCCCTCGATGCTGTCGCAAATAGTAAGATTTCCATCTTTTTTCGGCCAAGTAGTACTCCATTGTGTAAATAGATCACAGCTTTTTTATCTTCTCATCTACTGATGGGCACTTGGGTTGCTTCGAAATCTTGACTATTGTAAATAACACTACTATGAACATAGGGGTAAATATATTCTTTCTAATTAGTGTTTAGGAATCACTCGGACATAAGGAAGTTCCATTTTTAATTTTTTAAATATTTTGGTTGATTTTTTAAAGAGAGAGGAAGGGAGAGGGATAGAGAGATAGAAATATTAGTGATAGAGAAACATCAATTGGCTGCACTCCCTCACAGGGGATTGAGCCCTCAACTCGGGCATGTGCCCTGACTGGGAATTAAACCTGTGACCACTTGGTTCCTGGGTCAATGCTCAACCACTGAGCCACACTGGCTGGGCCATCTTTAATTTTTTGAGGTAACTTCATACTGCTTTCCATGGTGGCTGCACCAAAATATGTTCCCACCAACAGTGCATAAGGGTTCCCTTTTCTCCACATCCTCGACAACACTTGTCTGTTAATTTCTTGATGATAGCCATTCTGACAGGCTATCATCAAGAAATCAACAAACAAGTGTTATCTCACTGTACTTTTAATTTTCATTTCTCTGATAACTAGTGACCTTGAGCATCTTTTCATATGTCTATTGGACACCTGAATGTCCTCTTTGGAGAATTGTCTATTCAGGTCCTTCCCCCATATTTTAATTTTATTGTATGGGGTTTTTTTTGGTGTTGAGATGTAGAAGTTCTTTATAAAGTTTGGAAATTAACCCCTTTAAGATATATCATTGGCAAATATGTTCTCCCATTCAGTGGGTTGTCTTATTTTGTTGATGGTTTCCTTTGTAGTGCAAGAACATTTTAGTTTGATATAATCCCATTTGTTTATTTTTTCTTTGGTTGTCCTTTCCAGAAAGATATATCAGAAGATATATTGCTATGAAAAATATCCAAGATTGTACTACCTATGTTTTCTTCTAAGATTTTTATGATGTCAAGTCTAACATTTAAGTTTTTAATCCATTTTAGTTTATTTTTGTATATGTGTATTTTCATTTTTTTGCATGTATCTGTCCAGTTTTCCCAACACCATTTATTGAATAGACTATCCATTGTATGTCTTGCCTCCTTTGTCAAATATTATTTGACCATAAAGGCATGGGTTTATTTCTGGGCTGTCTATTCTGTTCCATTGATCTATATGTCTAGGTTTATGCCAATACCATGCTCTTTTAATTACTGTGACCTTGTACTACCAGTATAATTTGATATTAAGTAGCATGATTCCTTCAACTTTGGTCTTTCTCAAGATTGGTGTAGCTATTTGGTGTCTTATGTGGTTCCATACAAATTTTTGGTATATTTGTTCTAGTTCTATGCCATTGGTATCTTGATAAGCAGTAGAAGGAGTAATAGAGCCAGGGGACAAAGCTCCCATAATCAGCAGGGCAATCCCTGAATAGTCCAGTTTGGAAAAAATCCGAGAGACTTTCTCTTTGTGTTAAATATTTGAATGCTAATTGTCTTCTGCACTTCCTTTTATTATCATCATAGCCTTTGCATCAGGATACACAGCAATGATAGCAAATTTCTTTTTAAAGCTTAGTATTAAATATTAAATATCTCTCCCCATTTTAATTTTACATTACTCTGCCAAGAAAAAAAAATTAAAACTCAAGTTATCTGAAGTCTGGACACACTTCCATGATTAGCTGCTGCCTCAAAGTTGGTGCCTTCTTCCTGCTGTCAGCAGATCCAGGCCCCAGAGACGGGAAGCGCTACGATCGTTTCTGAAAAGTGTGCTACAAAATGGATGGCCTGTTCCAAGCCAGGTTACAAAGTAAGGACGGGGTAAGGGAGGGACATCTTCCAGCAGAAATAGAATTTCTGAAGAGTCCCAGTCCATCATTTTTTCCCAAAACGGTTGGAGGAGGGATAAAATCTCAACATGAGCTTCAGAGCGCTCTGTGCCAAGGGGACAGAGCTGCCTTGCTGAGGAGGGGCGTCGCCAGTGGATCACCCCTCCCCGAGGAGGGACATGGAAAGCTTATCCCCCCTGCCCTGAGGCGGGAAGGTGGGCTGAAGCCTGGCTGGCACTGAATTCTCTAAGAGGTTTCTTCTAGAAACAGACAACTCAGACGCTTCCTTTCACTTCAGCAAGGAAGTTATTTTTGAAAGCACTTGGGAAGTTCCCCTCCAGCCTCGAGTGGGAGACTCAGAGAAGAGAGTCATCGGTACAGCCGCCTTCCAAGCCGTAGCGGAATTCCTGAAGGTTGGAGACCCCATAGAAGTGGACGAAGGCTGCTGCCACCACCAGGACATGAAAAATCTGATGCGACTGGGACCATATGTCAAACTTCCCAGGACAGAAGCGCTCAGGAATTCGAGCAGCATAGAGGCCAGCCCGGTAATGTACATCACAGCCATGAAGAAGAACCAGCCCATCTGGCCCACGGTGGTGGCCTTGACAAAGCCCTCGGCGATGGTAAAGTGCATGGTAGGTACAACGCCGCTCAAGCCCAGGCCCAGGAACACCCCTTCTCTTGTCTGCCGGTGCTTAGGAGTGGCAAACCGATCCCACTGTGCCACACTGATGGCGGAAATGCCCAGGACACAGATGATGGAGAGGTCGATGAGCCGTGGCTGTGGGGAGCAGTAGAAGGAGTAATAGAGCCAGGGGACAAAGCTCCCCATAATCAGCAGGGCAATCCCTGAATAGTCCGGTTTGGAAAAAGTCCGAGAGACTTTCTCTGAGTGACAGTAGACGGTGTGAAAGAGCCAGGATAATCTGAGGCAGAGCACTGCGCCCAGGAAGAACATGCCGAACACCACCTTCTCTTGCAGGGGCGCCATGAAGTACATGTTTGGTCTCAGCATGGTCAAGATTCCCAGGAACAGAAACAGCACAAAACCAAGCAGATGGGTCCAGATATTGCCGTTCTCTGTGTGGATGCGGAAGATGCCCCTGAAACAGGCCCGGAAGGAGGGCATGGGCGGCCGGTGGCCGTGGAGCAGGTAATCGTTGTCTTTCAGCCAGTCAGGGAGCACATCGTACGGGATGACCCTCCAGCAGCCCTCCCAGACCTTATACACGAACTCCTCCATCTTCTCCATGGCATGGTGTGCTTTCAGGGGAAGTGTCAGGACCCTCACCTCCTCCTCCTCCTCCTGGGGCACTGGGCATGCTTGCTCTTCTTCAGCCTGGGAGAAAAAATAAACACAAACCCATCCTAGCAGTCACCTCATAAACCGTGCTACTGCAGGCCAGACATCTCTAGGGAAACCCAAACTCAATGCTGTGTGCACAGGGCCTGTGGCCTCTTCTCTAAAAGCATGACAGTTAGTAAGCTCAGGACACTCTAGTTCAAGATTGACTGATACTGTGTAAATGCTGGCGTGAAAGCTCAGTTCACACAGGAGACAGGCTGATGGGAACTGGCACCGGAGGGAGGGCCCCAGGCGGCCTGCAGCCCAGCAGCCCTGATCTTGACGCTCCCCGCGCCGGAAGGAGTAGTATGAACGTTTTAATGATGTTAATTCTTCCTATCCATGAATATGATATAGACTTCTACTTATTTGTATCTTCTTCAGTTGCTTTCTTCGGTGTCTTATAATTTTCCAAGTACAGGTCTCTTACATCTTTGATTACATTTATTCCTAGTTTTTAAAAATATTTTGATGCAATTGTAAAGGGTATTGTTTACTTAGTTTCCCTTTCTGATAGTTGAGTATTGGTGTATAATAATAAAACTGATTTCTGAATATTTATTTTGCATCCTACTACTTTACTGAATTCATTTATCAGTTGTAGTAGATTTTTTAGTGGAATCCATAGGGTTCTCTTTATACTAGTATAGTATCATGTCATCTGCAAAAAATGACAGTTTTCTTCATTTTTTTTCCAACTAGAATACCTTTTATACCTTCTTGTTGTCTGAATGCTGTGGCTAGAATTTCTAGTACTATGTTGAATAAGAGTAGTGAAAGTGGACACCCTGTCTTGTTCCCAACGTTAAGGGAAGTGGTTTTAATCACTTGAGTATGATCTTGCCTGCAGGTTTGTCATAAATGGCCTTTATTATGTTGAGGTATGCTTCCTTTGTTCCTACTTTGCTGAGAGTTTTCATCATAAATGGGTGCTGGATTTTATCAAATGCTTTTTCCACACCTATAGATATGATCATGGATTTATATATTGTATTTGTTTATGTGGTGTATCGTGTTTATTGGCTTGAGGATATTGTACCAACCTTGCATCCCAAGTATAAATTCCACTTGAGTATGTGTCTGATCTTTTTAATGTATTGCTGAATCAGGTTTGCTAATATTTTGTTGAGGATTTTAAGATCTATGTTCATCAGGGATATTGGCCAATAATTTTCCTTCTTTATAGTGTCTTTACCTGGTTTTGAAATTAGGATAATGTTGGCCTCATGGAATGAGTTTGGGAGTCTTCCCTCCTCTTAAAATTTTTAAAATAGTTTGAGAATGATAGGTATTAGCTCTTCTTTGAATGTTTGGTAAAATTCACCTGTGAAGCCATCTGGTACATGACTTTTTGTTTGTTGGAGTTTTTTTTATTACTGCTTCAATTTCACTACTTGTGATCTGTCCTTTCAGATTTTATGATTATCCTGATCAGCTTTGGAAGATTGTATGTTTCTAGAAATGTATCCATTTCTTTCAGATTGTCCAATTTGTTGGCATAGTTGTTCATAATACTTTCTTAAAGTTCTCATATAACTTTGGTGTCAGTTGTTACTTCTCCTTTTTCATCTCTGATTTTATTTATTTGGGTTCTCTCTCTCTTTTCCTCCCCCACCCCTTCCTTTCTCTGATAACTCAGCTGAAGGTTGTTCAATCTTGTTTATCTTTTCAAAGAACAAGCTCTTGGTTTCATTAATCTTTTTTATTGATTTTTTAAGACTCTATTTCATTTATTTATGCTCTGGTCTTTAGTATTTTCTTTCTTCTACTCGCTTTGGGATTTGTTGTTTTGTTTTCTAGTTCTTTTAAGTATAAAATTAGATTATTTATTTGAGATTTTTCTTGTTTCTTGAGATAGGCCTAATAACACTAAGAATTTCCCTCTTAGGACTGCTTTTGCTGTGTACCATAGATTTTGAACTCGGTTCTCATTTTCATTTGTTTCAAGGTATCTTTTAATTTCTTCCTTA
Source organism: Myotis brandtii (assembly GCF_000412655.1). Classification (NCBI taxonomy): domain Eukaryota; kingdom Metazoa; phylum Chordata; class Mammalia; order Chiroptera; family Vespertilionidae; genus Myotis; species Myotis brandtii. Next base: position 1,053,343 of record NW_005370315.1, on the reverse strand, counting down.
ATCTCATTGTTAATCCATTAATTGTTTAGTAACATGTTATTTAGCCTCCATGTCTTTGTATATTTTGTTTTTTTCTTGTGGTTGATTTCTATTTTCATACCATTATGGTCAGAGAAGATACCTGATATAATTTCAATCTTTTTAAATTTACTGAGACTTGTTTAATATCCTAACATATGGTCTATCTTTGAGAATGTTCTATGTGCACGTGAAAAGAATGCATATTCTGCTGCTTTGAGGCGAGATACTTTGAAGATTTCAATGAAATCCATCTGACCTAGTGTGCCATTTAAAGCTGCTGTTTCCTTGTTGATTTCTGTCTGGAAGATCTATCCATTGATGTCAATGGAGTGTGAAAATCGCCTAGTGTCACTGTATTACTGTCAATCTCTCCTTTTATGACCATCAAGATTTGCTTTACATATGTTGGTGCTCCTATATTGGGTACATAAGTGTTTACAAGGGTTATATCTTCTTACTGGATTGCTCCCTTTATCATTATGTAGTGTCCTTCTTTTTCTCTTACCATAGCTTTTCTTTTAAAGTCTATTTTGTCAGATATATGTAATACGACCCCAGCTTTTTCCCCCCCCTTTCCATTTCCTCTCCATTTGCATGAAATACCTTTTTCCATCCATTTACTTTTTAGTCTGTGTGTATCTTTTGTTCTGAGGTGGGTCTCTTGCAGATAGTATATATGTGGGTCTTGTTTTCTTATTCATTCAGCTACCTTATGTCTTTTGACTGGAACATTGAAGCTATTTACATTTAATGTGATAATTGATAGGTAGGTATTCATTGCCATTTTACTTTTAACTATGTTCCCTTCCTTTTCCTCCTTCTCCTGCACCTCCTCCTCCTCCTTCTTCTTGCTTCTAAAAGATCCTTTAACATTTTCTTGTAGTACTGGGTTGGTTGGTGGTAACAAATTCCTTTATCTTTTTCTTGTCTGAGAAGCTCTTTATTTTTCCTTCAAATTTAAATGATAGCCTTGCTGGATAAAGTAGTCTTGGTTGTAGGTCCTTGCTTTTCATCACTTAAAATATTTCATGTCAATCCCTTCTGGCCTGAAATGTTTCTGTTGAGAAATCAGCTGATGGTCTTATGGAAGCTCCCTTGTAGGTAATTAACTGTCTTTCTCTTGCTGCTTTTTAGATTCTCTTTCTCTTTAATCTTTGTCATTTTAATTATGATGTATCTTGGTGTGGGCCTCTTTGGGTTCCTCTTGTTTGGGACTCTGTACTTCTTGGACTTGTGTTTCTTTTTCCTTCCACCAGGTTACAGAAATTTTCAGTCATTATTTCTTCAAATAGGTTCTCAATCTCTTTTTCTCCCTCTTCTCCTTATGGTAACCCTATGATGTAGATGTTTTCTTCATGTTTTCCCAAAGGTCCCTTAAACTACCTTTTTTTTTAGAGAGAGAAAGAGGGTAAGGGAGAGATAGATAGATAGATAGATAGGTAGAGAGAGATAGAGATAGATAGAGAGAGAGAGATTGGTTACCTCTCATATGCACCCCAACTGGGGATCAAACCCACAACTTAGATATGTGCCTTGACTGGAAATAAAACCTTTTAGTGTATGGGAGAATGCTCCAACCGAGCCACATCAGCCCTGGCCTCATTTTTTTAAAATACATTTTTCTTTCCACTGCTCTGATTGGGTGTTTTCTGCTACCTTGTCTTCCTAATCACTGATTCAATCCTTTGTTTCATCCAACCTACTGTTTATTCCTTCTAGTTTATTCTTCATTTCAGATATTGTATTCTCTGTTTCTGACGGTTCTTTTTCATGGTTTCTATGTCCTTTTCATGCTGTTGTAGTTCTCACTAAGTTCCTTGAACATCCTTATAACCATTTTTTAAAACTCTTTATCTGATAAATTGTTTGCCTCCGTTTCATTTAGCTCTTTTTCTGGAGATTTCTCCTATTCTTTCATTGGGGCATTTCCCTCTGTCTCCCCATTTTGGTTGCCTCTTTGTGTGTGTTTCTATGTATTAATTATATCTGCTATGACTCCCAGTCTTTGTAGGGTGGCCTTGGTTGCAGGTGTCCTATGGGAAGCAGTGATGCATTCTCTTTGATTACCTCAGCTGGGTGCATCAGGAATGTCCCTTGTGTGGGTTATGTGGGCTCTCCTGTTGCAAGTGAGTCTTGATTGCTCTTGGCATGTTCATGTGTGGGGTCGACTCTCAGGCTGGCTAACTGTAAGGCTCAACCCTGACCACAATGTACGAGCTATTCCATAGGTGCTGACCACACTAAGCGGAAATTTGCCTCAGCGGGGTTTTGTGCCTGTTAAGATCTTCCTTTAGATACGCTGCTTGTGAAGGTAATTGGATCCTACTCTGATGTTGTCTGAAGCTGGCTCCTGGGCATGTTGGTTTTGGTGCCTCTTGGTAAAGACTCTGCTGTAGGGCAATGTCAGACCCAACCTGTTTGGAGCTACAAAACCATCCACAGTTTGTGGCAGCCTCTCCTGGACCTGGATGTGTGAGGGAAGGACCAAATTGCATACCAAGGCCAGCTTTTACCAGCACCAGGCCCAGGGGATGGTCAGAAAAAGCCCCAAGACACCCCAACATGGCCTCTGCCTGCCAGATGCTTATTAGGCTCAGTCACTGAAAGGGCCTCTGGCAGTTCTCAAGTTGAATGAAGTAGGTTTTCAGTGTGTCACCAGGGGAGGCCAGTGGTGTTCACTAGATTGATATAGGTTCAAATTCAGTGCCAGTGCTGGGTCTGAGGCCACTCAGCAAATACCCCAGGCCACCTTCTGGTTGTTTGTACACCTTTTTGGTGGGGTGGGTATCTCAAGGATTCATCAGGGTGAAACTATCAGAGTTTATAAGGCCCAAACAGACCAAGATTTGGCCAGATGAAGGGAGGGTTTTGTACTGGTCAGGTGTGCAAGGGAAATATTTCCCCTGTCCTAGAGCCACACAACTCAATCTGTCCCAGATTCTGTCTGGAACCTGATCTCAGCAGGGCTTCATTACTGGTTTATTAAGTTAAAGAGGATGCAGGTGTGTGTGTGTGTGTGTGTGTGTGTGTGTGTGTAAGAGAATAAGAGTGTGCAAGAGAGATACAAATCTCAAAGTTAGATGACCTAATATGAAATGCTAAGGGTTCTAAGGGTTCAGATTTCATCCTGTACGCAACAGGGAACCATTAAAGAATTCTGAGCAGGTAATGACATATTAGGATTTTGTTGTGGGATGAGCCCTTCTGCAGCAACAGGCAGTGTGGACTGTGAGGTGTGAGGTAGCAGGTGGGAAGATGAATTGGAAAGAAAATTTAATAGGCCAGATGGTCTTAACTAAAGCAATGCCAATAGTAGTAAACAATAAGAGAACAATATAAAAGGTAAGATTTGGTTATTATTTAGAAGTGAGAGAAAGAGATACATAAAAACTACACACAACTTCCTGTTTTCTAACTTGTGGGGTCAGATAGATGGTGGTGCTTCCAAATATAAGGTGTATGCAACAGGAATGATTACGGACACTCACTCTGATGACCGCAATTTTCAGAAGAAACTAGGAGGCAGGGGTATCTTCTGAGAGAAAAGAGGAGAGTGTTTATATAAGAGAATTACAGAGAATAGTGGAAGTTTGGACAATCCACTGAGAATGGAAAAGGAAGCTGGCCAAAGAAGAGCCAAAGTTACTGAGCAGTGAACATGAATTTGTAGTGAAATCAATCTGCACAGGTGTGTAAATTTTCAGCGCCATCAATCCGTACTGCTCTATGATTTTCTTTTCTAAACAATGCTCAACTATCTAGATATGTCACTAGAAACATGAACTATTGGACCGATCTAGAGATGAAAGTTTAAATATCAGATGCAGTGGAGTATAAGAGCATGAAGGAGATGAAAGTACTATGAGAAAATAGTTTAGGGAATCAACCATAGCATCCAGAATCAATAAGGGAAGGAGACCAGGGGAGGAAACTATAGTCTTAGGGAATGAAGGTTTAAAAACAACAGGTGTCAAGAAAATTGGATTGCAGTTTTTAATGAGAATAAGAGAGATGGAAGAACAGAAGGTACTGAGATTAAATTTTCCTAAGTGGAGAAATTCTAGATCTGTGCTATCCAGTATGGAGGTCACTAGCGACATATGGCTATTTACATTAAAAATAATTAAAATTACAATTATTTTCCTCTATCGTACTGGCGGCATTTCAAGTGTTCAATAGACTTGCAATGGCTACGATACTGGACAGGGCAGATAAAAAAATTTCCAACATGTAGGAAGGTCAATTGAAAGTGTGGCTCCAGACAATGCCAAGTTCTAAGGAATACCTAGGAGTGTGAGTTGCTGAAGACAATGGAGACAAGAGCCACTGAGGAGGAATCAGGAAGGCAGGATATTGGACAAGTTTTTCATAGAGATGTTCAATTCAGCCTGTGGCAGGAGTTGCAATGGAGAAGATATGAGCTAGCTGCTAGACACTGACATCCTCAGTGAATATAGAGTGTGTGACCAGTTTAGATGAACACATAAACCTTGTTGGGAGTTGTAATGTGCTTCCTGTGTATACTAAACCCTCCAGGCCTATCATAGTGTCCTTCACTTCTGAAGCATGTTTGACTGACTCATTCCAGACCCTACCCCAGAGTGATATTCCAGATCCCACTTAAACCTCTTCAGAACCACTCTCTTGGTTAAAAAAAAAACACCTCTTCTGAAACTATCAAATTGCTTCAGCCAACTCAATACTGTGGGATGGAAAAGAAGCCTGCTGAGTTAACTCTATGTGGTCAGGTTAACTAAATAGCTAAAAATAATGCATCTAGGGGCATAGCTATAGCTTCATAAGGAAAATGTAACAGAGATTATCTGTACCAGAATATATGAAAAAAGAAATATTTTTATTAAAGAGCATAGGTAGTTTGTGTATTCTGTTGAATTTATTAAACACACTTGTTATAATTTAAGACTTACACATAATTTTTTTATGATTAAGTCAAGACGGATGTCTATCAATGTGGAAATGTGGTATAGCTTGTTATGTTGGCTATTCATGGCTAAAAATATCACACATCACCCAAAACAATTTCCAGTAGCATCATGCTACTTGCCACTACCACATCCCCAACTTTCCTTTTCTTAAGAGTTGCCAGCTCTGAGCTACAAACAGACAGTAATCCTTCCCACTAACAAATCATGAGTGAGCACAAATTCTTCGGTCCTCTCAATTCTTCTACCCCTCAAGCCAGTGTACTGCTGTGAAATAAGAAGGGGAGAAAGGTTTACCATTTTGGAAAGTTGTTAACATCTTGTTTAGGTGAGTAAATAAGGAATCTCTCTATAACTTAATTATAAACTGTAATAAGCCCAGTCCCTCTTTTCTCCTGTCACCAATGCTAATCCCTCTTAAATTTATTCATTCTTGTTAATATGTGTACTTTTACTCCTACTTATTTTTAAGAACTAGGGAATAGCTGTGTGCTATAGTCCTGTTTCTTATTTTTCAATAGGCTATACATTTTTAGTCTTTGTTGAATCTGCTAGGTTGAATGGTTATTTGTGAATAATGGGCTCTTCCACAGCAATATACAGCAGAAAATTCCTTTTGACAAGCCATAGCAAGCTTAATTGAGTCATGACGTATTCCATCAAATAGCTTCCAGTGAGGAAAATAGTCCTTTTCCTAAGGTAGCATATGCTTTCGCACAATTTCAACATGACTGTATGGTCTCACATGATTGAGGAAATTACTTCATTTATGAAAAGTTACAGAAAGGTATGGAATTAATATTTGATTGAGCTAATTAAATTTTAAGGAGGTATATACTCTAGTCTCAGAGGAAAGGTAGGGGGAGGAGGGAGGGTGACGAGGTGTGAGTGGGTAGGTGGGGGGAAATCAGCCAGTGAACTTATATGCATAAAGCATGGACACAGACAATGGGATGGTGAAGATCTGGTGCGGGGGGCGGAGGTGGGCTAGAACGGGTACATGGAGGAAACAGAAGGCATATGGTAATACTTTCAACAATAAAGGTTTTAAAAAATAAATAAATAAAGAAGTATACACTCTAGGCTTTCTTCCTCCCTAGATTTAATGAAACCTATTTCTTAAAAACCTTACTACTGAATTACAGGTCAATTTTACATTTTTTTTTTTACTCTATTGTTTAAGTATTTCCTAGTGAGAATCCCAAATTAATTCTTTTTTTTATTTTAAATGTCATACAATAATATGAATAGAAACTATTCTATCAAGATAGTATTACTTTTTTTAATTTATTGAAGTAACATTCTCTGTAAAAAAATCAATAAAATATATTTTAGAAAAAAAAATAATTTATTGAAGTAACTGGTTAATAACATATAAATTTCAGGTATAAAAATGTAAATTGATACAGCCACTATGGAAAACAGTATGAAAGTTCCTTTAAAAATTAAAAATATAACTACCATATGATCTAGCAATTCCTCTACTAGGTAGAAAAATATGAAAACATCCACTTGTAAAAACAGTATTTCTGATTCACACCCAATGACTTTGCAGCCTGAAGCCACTTCAAATTACAGTATTTCTGATTCACACCCAATGACTTTGCAGCCTAAAGCCACTTCAAATTATGATATTACTTTTAATGTTTTCAGGACAGATGTTGTTAGGGCTTTTGGAACAAAAAGTAGATTATCAGCAGATATTAGTTAACTTATGAACTTTCATCTGAATACCCTTCAGATACCCATGGGACCTGGGTGATATTATAGCTCAATGTCAGCCTGAAGAGTTCCATCAGTCATGGGCACCATCCTTTCTTCCCTCCACAATGCAGCAATAAGGCAAGGAAAGAGAGACTATAAACCATTTATTTGAACCATATAAATGGGTTGAAAGTAAAATGTGCTGTTATACTTGTCCCCAAAGTCAAATTTACCTAGCACATAATACAAGTAGCCCATTCAATTGCATCAAAGGACTTCCAGGTATCTAATAAAAGTGTTGCTAGTGGTTCCAATTTTTTCTTTGTATTCCAGATGAGTTACATTAGCCTATGCAGATTATCTGATGCTTATCTCCCAAGATACAGCCTAGTTGGATAAGGGCCTATTAGATGTGCAACAATTTTATTTAGTTGCATAGCCAGTGGTCTGGTCTCTATTATTTTATGCCTACTCACCCTGTATAAAAGGATATTTTTCACAATACTGCTAAGGGGATAACATGCAATCTTGAGCATAAGGCTAGATGGATATATATAATTGGATAAAAGGACTGCAGACTGCCTTGATTCCAAACCACAGATAGTATCTGATGCTTTAAAAATTCAGTACACACCATTTAAATGCATTACATTTATTCATAGTCTATTTCTGAAACTAGTGGCTGTTCAGTGTGCTGATGGCAGAGAGAAGTTAATGTGTTGGTAAGCAACCTAAATTTTTATAAAGCTATTTTGAAAGTAACTCAATGCCACAGAAAGTAATATCAATTACTCCTTGCTTTACAATTGACATTGCAAGGCTGCTCCAAATTTCTATTCTTCAGTTCAGCATCTGCAAAGAAAAGGAAGGCACAGAGTATGTCCTTGGGATATTTCTGGGTATGACAATCACAAGAAGTACTTCTTTAGAACACACCCTAAAATATTTGGGGTAAAAAAAACCCCAAATATTGACTAACCCTAGATGCCCTGTGGATAGGGAATTGCTTTAGAAAACTGAGCAATGGAGAATAAGGATAAAGCCAGTGGATGACCCTGAGGGTTCTTATAACCTACTAGAGGCCCTGCGCACAAAATCGTGTGGGTAGGGTCCCTAGGCCTAGCCTGCGATCAGGGCCATCTTCTGCCCGTTCGCCAGTCCCCAAGCCGAATGCTGCCTCCTCCCCGGGGGGCGGGTAGGTCGCAGGTGTGCCCCGCAGTTTCTGTCAGCGCTGCAAGCCCCAGCAGCAGTGGTAGTAGCAGAGGCAGCAGCAGCAGCAGCGCCCGCGTGAGCGGCCCAGAGCAGGCAGCGCATTCCATCAGCAGCCGGCCGGCGCACACGCATGGAGGTGAAGTCGCCAGTGCCCGATTGGCCTGAGCCCCCGAGCAGCTGGGGATGAGCTGGGGATTCCAACTGCCTGACAGCCAGTCTGGTCCTCCCACCACCCACCCCGGTTCCCCCGTTCACCATCACTGATCCATTGGAGCCTGCAGGCAGGAAGGGGGGGTGGTCAGCTGTTCCGCCCTCTAGCCAGTCCCCAGTCCCACCCCGCTGCCACCCACCCACTTCCCCATGGTTCCTTGTTTGCCTGCAGGCAGAGGTGGAGGATGGAGGAGGTGGGGGAGGAGAGGGACTGAGAGGTGGTCAATGCACCTCATGGCGACTGGTCGAGCGGTCGTTCCGGTCGTTCCGCTTATGGTCCCTGGCCTTTTATTATATAGGATATCCTGAGAGACAGCATAGTGCAGAGAGGGACAAGGGCCTGGCCTTTGGAGCTAGTTTTAATCTTGGACCCAAGAATAGTACTGAGCTTGGTTTTCTCATCTACAAAAGGTAGTTACAATACTCACTCTGAAACTGTTTAAAAGATCAAAAAAGCTATCTATCTTTTTTTTAAGTTATATGTATATATAACTTAATCAAATATTTAATGGTCAATAGATAAATGTCAGCTGTTTCATTATAATGATTGTTAATAATAAAGTGAGATATTTATATACACATATATAGTTGCATTTTTAAAGTAATCATAGGAAGGTCTAATCCAATGGCACACTGAGTACTCAGAATAGGCTTCATGGCATTGTGTTGGGGAAATAATGACATTCAATGAAGTGCACTGTGAAAATTTACTTTGTGATTAACCTACTCAGAATGAATACACTTCTTAAACCTACAGTATCTAAAGGCAGGATTTCATATTGAAAAAAATTAATGAGCACACACATACAAACAAATATCTTTTTCCATTATCGTTAATCTTCTTTATTATCCCAGTATATCTGATTGAGTCTAAGAGATCCAGCTTTTCTTTAAATATATTGATTAGATATAAAGAAAAAAATGGTTATGCTGGCTTCAGCAGCACATATACTAAAATTGGAATGATACAGAGAAGATTAGCATGGCCCCTGTGCAAGGATGACATGCAAATTCATGAAGCATTCTGAAAAAATAAAAAGGTTAATGGAATGAAGGTATAGAATAAACATTTTTCCTCAGACTTCCCAGTTACAGTAACCCAGTTATATATGCTTGCAAAACAAAAAAAGTTAATAGGTAAATAGTCTATTTACGTGCACAGAATAGAATAAACAATTCAAAAAGCTTCAACTTCAGCAGAATTTTATATTTATACTAGAGGCCCAGTGCATGAAATTCGTGCATGAGTAGGGTCCCTAGCAGCTTCTGGCAGCTGGCCGGGACCTCCCTTCTCCTGCCCCTAGCTGCCTGCTACTGCTACCAGCCAGGGCCTTCCCACAATTGGCTGGCCAGCCCTGCCCCCTGGTTGAACTCTGGGTTCAACTCCGGTCTAACTCTTGGTCAGGGGGACAATTTGCATATTAGGCTTTTATTATATAGGATAGTCAGAGTTGGTTTTTTTTTTAATGCTTATTTCCAAAATGGAATTTGCATATTAGGCTTTTATTATACAGGATAGTCAGAGGTTTTTTTTTTAATGCTTATTTCCAAAATGATATAATCTTTTGAAGTGTGCACACTTTTTCTTAACAGTTGAAAAAATATGTTTGGACTCTAAGTGAAGCAATTTCTAGAGAAAACACATGATCCACCCTGAAACTAAAACTCTAAGTACATATACAGAAATGTGTACAACATTCCCAAGATATATGTAAACAGGAAGAGCCACTTAGTAAATGTATTGGGTTTTGGTAATAATATAATCCACTCTCATTAGGCATCTCCCTCTTGTGCATTAACATGTGACATCATACTCTCACATAACATTTCATAACACAGTGAAATAAAAAGCCCCTCCAGATTGCAACTGTAAGATAATCAGATTCTGTGGTGCTCATTATAACTGCAATTATGTAACAAAACTCTCCAAATATAGTTCCAGTTATTGCAGTTATTAATCATTCTGGTTTTGTTTCAAGCACTTGCTTTATAGTCTGCCGGATAGACTCCATTATTCTACTAGCTGAATGTCGAAAGTCAAACATGTGCATGTGAATCTGCTCTTCTAATGGCCTTTCAACATAATTCCCCCTTTCAATTTGTATTTGTGAATACAAAAAACATGCAGAAATAAAGCTGATGTCAGTAGAGTCACTGACCTTTGCAGTAAACAGAAGACAGTCCTTAACAAAAAACAACTTAGCAAGTAGGAAACATATTTTGCTAGAACTAGAAATACAGCTGCTTAAGAAGTTAGTCTCAGAATACCAATCAGTTCTTAAGAAAAAGGGGGAGGAAAACTCTCAAAGAATCTGTATATTTGATAAGGAGACAAATCCTAAGAGTGCCAACAAATGTGCATTTTTAAAGGTTCAAAGTACCAACCTCATGGATAGGATGTACTTCCAAACATCCTATGCACAAAACCATGTAGATTAATTTAACTATAAAATGCCAAGTAAAAGACAGCAATTTTATTATATAGAACAAACACCATCTGCACCACCTTAAATCACTGCTGTAGATGTATTTCTAGGAAAAATATACACCTGTAAAATTCTCAAGCCTAAACTCTGAGATGCTAGAGTATTAACTAGCATCCAAAACTAGCATCCTGGATTCCAAAACAGATCCAGGGAAACCGACTCCATAATTATTTAAATGCTCACATGTAGAAAGCCCAGGAAAATAAATACAATAGCACACGGACATAGTTTCCAAAGTGCACATCACCAAGTTCACACAGTCCATGATTTCTTCAGTTTGGCTACGTACATCGGGCCCCACGCTTTGCCCTTTTCTGGAATCACCAAAAGTCCACACTCCTGGCCAGTGGGCGCAAATGCGAAGTCTTGGGAGCAAGTCCTTGCCATTTCCTCTATGTTCACAGGCATGACATTACTGCAGGAATTTAAAATTTCACTGATCACATCCTGATTTTCTGCTTTGGAAAGTGTGCATGTAGAGTACACAAGTAACCCTCCGGGACGCAACGCCTTAACTGCAGACCTGCATGTAATCAGGAAAACACATTAGATTGGTCAGGTACATTAAAAACAGGCTACGGCGTTTGAGGGCAAGGAAACTTACATACTTGAAACTTTTTTGCAATCCTGACTCAGACTGCAATAACTCTGGATGTTTTCTAGCCTCACAACTATTTCTCTCTAACTAGGTGACTAGGAAAATGGTAATCAAATCAATCAACATGGGAAAGACAGAGTGTATTTAATTTGTTCGCTGTTGATCTTTTAAGGATAAGAGGATGGAGTAGAACATGATGAAAAAAATAGGTTTATCTTTGACTATATTGAGTGGTACGTACGGGTAGGTGGAACAGAGCAGCTGACCTTCAGGAAAGAGATCAGGGCTCAGTGATAGATGAAGTCATGGGAATAAGTAAGATTTCCCAGGAAAAGAGCAAGAAAAGAGAAAAAGTGGACTAAAGACAGACCCTGAGAGAATGCCTATTTAAAGGGAGGCAGAAATTAAAAAAGAAATTAAGCCTTCACTAGATGAAAGAGTAGCTTCAGGGAAAAGATAGGAAGAAAGATTTATCTGTCTGTCTGTCTGTCTGTTTGTTTGAAAGAGAAGACTTACAAATATTTGTAAATGCAGATCCAAGAGAAGAGCAGTCCCAAGTTTCAGACTACAAATGGAGAAGTTAGTTTTTGAAAAGATGGGGTTCAGCTCTTCATGAAAAACAGGATGGGAGCATGGATAGGAAACCAGGATGTTTTAAGGTAACAAAAGTTCATGATAGGCCTGGCTGGTGTGGCTTAGTGGTTGAACTTCAACCCATGCACCAGGAGGCTGCCAGTTCGGTTCCCTGTTGGGGCACATGCCCAGGTTGCGGGCTCCATCCCTGGAGGCAGCCCATCGATGTTGATGTTTCTATCTCTCTCAAATAAAAACAAACAAACAAACAAAAAAAACCATTTTTTTTTCTTAAAGAAAGTTCATGATAGCCTCAATAAGAAGAGTAGAGTGAGAGGCAAGGTGATCTACTGAGACATAAAACTAAAAAAGTTTTCATCTTGATGCTGTAGTGATAACCCCAGAGCAATTACTAATCAGTAACTTAAAAAAAAATCATGTTCCACAACCTCTACTGGATTTGAGTCCAGTCAGCTCCATGTCTCACATCTATATTTAAACAATTAAAGCGCATCCCCAATAATTGAGATTTAACAATAAAGATCTACATGGCAGAAGGACATTTGCAGATGTGATAAAATTAAGGCTCTTGAGATAGAAAGATTCTGGATTATCTGAGTGGGCCTAACGTATTCACAAAAATATTTACAAATGGAAAAGAGAAGTAAGAAAGTCAGAGAAAGAAAGACGATAACTGGTGCTAAGGATGGAATGGCAGGATTGCTGGCGAAAGGCCAGGAGCCAAGGAGTGCAGGCTGTTGCTAGAAGTTGGAAAAGGTAAGGAAATGATTATCAACTGACTTTACCTGTGTGGTCAGTTCAGGCTGCTAAAACAAAGACACCATAGACTAGGTGGTTTAAACAATAAACATCTACTCCTCACAGTTCTGGAGGTTGGAAAGTCCAAGATCAAGGTCCTGGTAGGTTTGACATCTGGTGGAGACCTGTCCTCACATGGTGAAGGGGAGAGGGAGCTCTCTGGTCTCTTTTATAAGGGCACTAATCCCACTCATGAGGGCTCCACCTTCATAACCTGATCACCTCCCAAAGTCCCCATTAACTAATACCATCACCTTTGGGATCAGAGTTTCACATATAAATCTGGGGAGGACACAAACATTCTGTCTATTGCACTCCCCTACAACTTCCAGAAGGAACACAGCTCTGCCACACCTTGATTTTAAAGTTTTGACCTCTAGAAGTATAAGATAATACATATGTGTTATTTTAAGGCATTAAAACTGTGGTAATTTGTTATAGCAGCAATAAGAAACAAATACACACTCGGTGATGTGGTGTTTTTTTTTTAATAATGATATACTAAGGCATCATTATATTTTGCTACAATTGTATAAGTTACAGCTACACTCAGTTTGGATCACTTTCAACTGACTACAGCAATGGACAAAAGACTTTCTTTTAAAAAGTTAGAGTATTGTGCAAGGGATATAGGCAGATATGAATACAGATATCTGAAACTTACAGTAAAAAGACTTTTTTTATCCTAGTTTCACAATTAGCAAAGCCAGTCCTTAATCAAGTAAGTATAATTCTTTCTCATTACAGTTGTACAAAAGTATACAGAAGCCTCATCATTCACAAACAATAAGTTTCTGGCTTGATGCAAATTTAAATTAATTTCTATAATGTTGCCAATGTTGGCTAATTCTTCTGCTTTGTTTTCATTCCAACATTCATAATTTATCTTTCTAAAATTAGGTTGGTATAACTTAACTGATCTCATTAATTTCTAAACAAGGAAAGGCTTTTTTACAAATTGGGTTAATCTCAACACCCTAGGGCAGGGGTGGGAAACCTTTTTGTGAGTTCGTGCCAAAACCAGCAAAATCTCTGACTCAAAATTCTTCTGCGTGCCAACCCTAATTTTTTGAGAACATGTTACGCCTACTTGATATCTCTTAAGGTGTACATATGTGAAGAACCTTGAAGAAATAATAAAATTCATTCAAGCGACAAAAACACAGTATATGATGATGAAAAATACATTTATTTTTTAATGTATACATGTACACTGATAGTCCGACAGAAAACTTTATGACTCCGTTTGATATTATCAGTGGGACTTTTGCTGCTGCATCACTGATGACAGAGATTTTACATCAGGTTTATATTTCGTGACCTTCAGAGATATGCACGAGCTACTACTTTCATCCGTCAGGCTACTCCTATTACGAGACTTAACAAAATTCATCACTGAGAACAAAGATTCACAAGCGTATGTAGATGAAACCAAAACACTGGTCAAATCTAGGAAGGCAGGGAGAGTTAAGGCAGAGGCATAGAAATTGCTCTTCCCCTCTCTCGTCAATCCATGTCTATGGTCTTTAAGATAACTTGTTATGTAAAATTATTTATTTATCTAAGATGCACCTACACTGAATTTATCTGAAACATAAAAAAGTCGATATTAAGAAAAAAATTGTAAATGGAAGATTATAAGAGAGGGTTTCGCGTGCCAGCAAAAGTTACTGGCGTGCCATGTTTGGCACGCGTGCCAGGAGTTGCCCACCCCTGCCCTAGGGCAAATGTTAGAAATCCTTGTCAAATGGTTGTTGCTGTTTTGCTGTTCATGACTGTTCTTTAAATACCATTTCTATCCTTTTGCTGGTAGTAATTATACATTTTAAAAATACCATAATTTGTATTCAAAGATCAAGGAAAATAGGCAATGTGGGGGGAAAAAATCACTTCCAGGATTCATATAACCAAGACTTTTCTATACTAAGAAATATGTTATGCCATAGAAGGCATTTTTCTCATGAATTGAACCAGCTCATACTGAGGTCACACTGGTTATGCAGAAAGTGTAAATCTATCTCTACATTAGCATTTATAAATACACATAAGAGTTCCTTTACTTTTGATACATAAATGACACTAAGTACTCAATTTTAATTAAGGCCAGAGTATTAACCACTCTACAATCAAATGATTTAAAACCAATACTTTTGGTATTTCAATAAAAATCAAATGATAGAAAAACCAGCCACTGCTGATGTCAAGACCAGCTGCACTGAAATGCTAATCCATCAATGGAGACCACAACCCTGAAAGGACACACATGAAAAACTGCTGAATATTCTATTGAGATCTTCCCTAGGACCTCCCCTAGAATCTCCACCCTTGAACCCTTAGGAAGGAGGACCCAGTGCGCTCTAACTCCTGGGAGCATGCCCCTGTCTTTTCCTACCCTTTCTCTCCCCCACCCCAAAGGCCTCTTACCATTAGCTTCCTCACTTCCAAGCTCCAAGGGCCCTTCCTTTACCTCCATAATGTGTTTCCTAAGCCCATTTCTTCTAGGAATTGCTTTTTCTACTTCTTTAATTTATCCAATAAATGTTCTCTTACAAAAAAAAGAGAGATAAATGTAGTATGTGCTTTACAATATATTAAATGAAAATTAACACATGCCTAAAATATAAGTACCTAAATATATAGTATTTTGCCCACTACAGTAGTGCCTAGGATAAATCATCTGCTCCCATAACAATTCACACATGTTTTGAAACAGTCAATCAGATTTTAGTAACTGTTATTATAGGTTTCATCCAAATCATAAAAAGAAGACTGTATATGTTTTTGCAAGACAGGCAGTAGGGTGTGAGAAAGATTGTGTTGCTCTGGAGAGAAATGATAAAAATGGAAGAAAGATACTACTTAGTAGTTCTTAACAAGCCCAGTAAGAAATTAAAAATTCTGGAAGGTGAAAAAAACATTTAGAAGTTAGAGAGACTGGAGTAGCACTAATACACTGGCAAAGTTGTGGTAATGACCATATAAAAAGGTAAGTCTGGATCACAGAAGAAAAATAAGACATGTTGGATCTGGGTTCTGATAGCAAAGAAGGCAAAGAGTTCTCAATGCTTGTGTCAATTTCTGTGCCATGCAAAGTTATTCTTATGTTTGTTTGTTTTTAAATAAGAGGAAGAAAAACCAAACAACTAAGCAACATCCATTTTGGCATAATGCTATCTTCTGCTCATCTCCAAATGAGCCGTGCCCCCTGATTTCTTAATGACTGTAAGTTTTATGGCTTAAGAAGAATCTGAGTAATGGATTATTTTTTCACCTGTGCTACACCACTAACTATATTGCATGAAATTACTAAATAACAAGTTGTATTATGATTGGAATTATTTACCACTGAATTATGAGTGATGGTTAGCAGAGCTTTGTAATCATACAAAAGATGTCATGACTAACTACAGTAGATGAACCAAAAGTATTATTCTGATCAGATTAGGGAGAAGGCAAATCTAATACTTTAAACAGAAATGGGAACTAGTAGACATCATCTTAGGTTTTAAAATATTATGTATAATTCACTACACAATGTCCAACTGTAATACAGGGCCAGGGGAAGCAGACTTGCCACATAATAAAATCCTTCACTCATTTTCCTGAAACATGTATGTTCCCCTCAGAAGCCTCTTATGTAAGTGATCAGACTTAGCCCTACTTGAAATAAGAAATAAGATTCTATCTCACAACACTGTTGCAGGAAATAAAACTGACCCTGATTAATAATATAGCATAAAATAGAATGGGAAATGCTTTACCCAAAGTACTCCTAACAGAAAAAGAATGATGGCTTTCTTGCAGCAGAATGTATGCCTAATACCCTGTTGCTTTATGGCAGAGATTGGCTGTACACATTTCTCCAAATCTTTGATTGTCTTTCAGTGTTTATGGAATCAGCTGAAATACATTCTTGTGCTTGAACCACCTAGTTAATAAAACAGAACAACACATATACTAAAAAATAAAACCATTAAAAAGAATATAATGTTAAATTAAAATTTCCCTATTTACAAACAGAAAACCTTACTGATTTTTGGCAGTTCGCAGAGTAGAACTGAATACTAGTATTTACACACTGTTGTGAAGGCCAAAAAGCTCTGCAACCTACAGTTTTTTCTTAAGTTTGTGGCAGACTCAGCCTCAAAATCTGACCTAAACTGATGTAAAGCTATTTATGGTCAAGACTTACCTCCTGTGGTATAACTCTTCATACATTTTGCTGAAAACATATTTATTTTTTATTTCAGGGTGCTTGCTGCCCTAGAAACTACTGGGGAAGCTGGTGATGTGATACGCCAACTATGTACATCATTAACTTTTTTTTTTAAATATATTTTATTGATTTTTCCACAGAGAGGAAGGGAGAGGGATAGAGAGTCAGAAACATCGATGAATTTATAGATTGCTTTGGGTAGTATGGACATTTTAATGATGTTGATTCTACCAATCCATGAACACGGTATGTTCTTCCATCTGTTTATGTCTTCCTCTATCTCTTTTTTCAACGTCCTGTAGTTTTCTGAGTAGAGGTCTTTTACCTCTTTAGTTAAGCTTATTCCTAGGTAGCTTAATTTTTGAAATTTGGAATTCTGAAACACATCTGGCCTCAAAGGTTTGGAATAAGATTTTGTACTTGTATTTTAGATTCAAATGAGTTATAAATATATTATATACTCTATCAATATAATAAACTAGCCACATAGTTATATGATGAAAGCTCAATTTAATTACCTTTTAAAAGTTAACTATTTAAATGTTAACTTTAAAAGCATCAGATAGGCAAATCTGCAGTTTAGATGCAGGAATCCATCAATGTTTTCTTATTCTAGCACAAAGTAAGAAGGAAACTGGATTGTTTTGTGTTCTCTCAATGCATCAAGGCTTCCTCTGCAGCCTCCTCCAACTCTACTCCACAAAAAAAGTGTTTTAATTTGTATGTTTGTTATTATTTTTTAATATATTTTTAATTGATTTCAGGGAGGAAGGGAGGGGGGAAATGAGAGATTGATCGGCCGTCCCCTGCATGCCCCCTACTGGGGATAAAGCACACAACCTGGGCATGTGCCCTGATTGGGAATGGAACTGTGACCTCCTGGTTCATAGGTCCACGCTCAACCACTGAACCACACTGGCTAGGCAATATGTTTGTTATTTTTTAAAGAACAGTGTGTACAATCAATAATAAAGCCATTTTTTCGGGAATTCATTTTGTCTTTTTGTTCAGTGCTTTCACTAAATTTCTCCATCCTTGAAAGATCTGCTTAGAAAAAAATAGAGAACTAAGTCTCAAGAGTCATTTAAAATACTGGCTTAGAAACAACATGAGAAAGTGCTGCTTTCCCAGCAGAAGAGAGACTACTTTTATATTTCCAGATTTATAGTCCATGTAGCTTTCCAACTATCAAGTAAGTAAAATATAATGACCCAGGAAAATAAAAGAAAAATAATTACCTAATTTTAATACCTTGAAGAAAATAAGTATTACCCTAATGAAAGCATTAAATTCAATGACCTTGAAAAACTAAACAAACAAAAAACTAAAACATCTTGGAACCCTGACAATTATCCAAGTTCCAGAGGGAGGGTATTTCAAACTTGATGATAACTGAAAACATGAGTCAGGGTGTCCTGTTGTTCCTATGGCAAATCTCTGAGTCTCAGGGAATGTTATTTTTATACTTAGCTATTAAAACAAGCTAACAATTTTTAAAATGTAAATTCCACTTTTCTGGTCCATTCTTCAGGTCCTTGATTAGAAATCTGGCATTCTATTGGGAGGGTCAGTATAAATTAGATCACTAAATTTTACTGTTTTCTTCATTTAAAAAGGCTGAGCCCAAATTGCAGAAGAAAATAATCAGCACAGCAATAGTGCCATCTTTTGTCCGAAGCAGAAAGTAACTTTCCCCCTTTTCATTAATTCCTCATGATTTATCATCAGGAGATATATTGACTTCTTTTTATGTCTTCCTTGTAACATGTTTCAAGCTACAACTACTGTCTCTCCTATAATTTGTGATGCAGAAGTAAAGCAATCATACATGCCTATACTCTTGAAAAATTTAATATTAAAGCTAAACATTACTGCAATTAATATGCTTATTCTTTCTCTTTCTTCTTGACTTTTCTATTATAATTAAAGCATCAAGGCAACACCTACCACTCTTTCAGATGTAAATATGGGGAAGCAATCAAGTGAAATAGAATTAAAGATTCCTTATGGTTACAATATTTTTTAAAAATATGTTTTATTGATTTTTTACAGATAGGAAGGGAGAGCGATAGAGAGTTAGAAACATCGATGAGAGAAACATCAATCAGCTGCCTCCTGCACACCCCCTACTGGAGATGTGACCGCAACCAAGGTACATGCCCTTGACCTGAATCAAACCTGGGACCCTTCAGTCCGCAGGCTGACGCTCTATCCACTACTAAGCCAAACCGGTTAGGGCACAATATTAATTAGCAAGCCTGTCCCTGTCCCCCTTATCTTAGAAACGCTGGCACTAAACATTTTTTAAAACCAAGTATGATTGTAGTAAATTAAAAAAATTAAAATCATAGGAGCATCAATCCTGCAATTGATTCTTTGTAACCATTTAATATTCAATTGATATTTCAGATTCTATATAAAGCTATTTTATAAGGTCACTTAAAACTTGAGAGGAAAACAGTTTTATAATTAATAAAATGAAAAAAAAAATGTATGAAAGCTCCTGACAGTCTTTGTTTCTTAACTGACAATTTAACTAAATCCAAAACTAAGAAGGTGAAATGCTTACAGAGGACACTGCCCACATTCTTCCATGAGGAAATTATTATTTTCAAAATAGAATAGACTAGAATCGAATATCTAGAATAGAATAGAATAGAATAGAATAGAATAGAATAGAATAGAATAGAATAGAACAGAACAGAATAGAACAGAATATTCCTGAATCAATGGGAATGTGGATTTGGTCCAGGAATAAAATGAAATGCTGATGTTATCGAGTGAGGGACAAGTGATCAGCCTAATTAAGAATGTTACCTTATGTTTATTTGGTGCTTAATTTAAAGAGTACTTCACACATGGAGTCTTAATAAAACCTTATGAGGTGCGCAGGGTGAAGAGTCTGACCCAACTTATCAAATGGAGAGTCACAAAGACTCGGTGACTTGTCTGAAGTTACACAGCCAATTAATTTAACACAAAGACTGCCAACCTAATCTAATACCAGGAAATGGACTACAAACTTTCCCAGTGCTACATACCCTGAAGCAAATATTACCACTGCTAAAATAAGATGGAATCTGGGGCAATAAGACAGAGGACGCTACATGCATACATTTTATCTTCCCAACTGTTCCAAATACTCACTGAAGGTAAAGAATAACTATGTACTTTTAGGCACTTTTAATATAAAGAACTAAGAATTAATAGGTCTGAAGCTATACCCTGAGAAGCTGGGCTACCTGCTTCTTTTATAAAGTATACAACCTTCACCTATTAAAGTACTATTGCACAGAATTTATGATGAGATAAATGAAAGTAAATAACTCAAGCTGAGACATAATTTGAGCCTTTTCATTATAGACTGTCATCTAAATCATAGTTTTAAAGAATTTTAATGAATTAGATTTAAGTTAGAAACTCAAAGGTAGTTACTTCATTAACATTCCAAATAATCTGGAGTAATTTGGTAATTATTCTAAATTCCAAATAATCTGGTAATTCATTGAACCAAATTTTGTTCCCATAACTCTAAAAGGTAGATATGTTTTCCTCAGAAACTTGTTGATAAAATCAGTACAAAACCAACCTAAGTTAAAAGGCTTATTTTCAGCCCTCATCTTACTATAACTATACTATTGGATTCTTCCCTTCAAAACTTTGTACCACTTTGGCTTCCTGGATGTGACTCTTTCTTTGTCCATCTCTCACTCTTCTGAAGTTTTCTTCTGGCCTCCTTCTGTACCTTTCCTTTTCTTCCTATCCCTTAAATATCTGCTTTCCCTATAACTTTATCCTTGCTTTATCTATTTTCCTAAACTTATGTGCTTTACATATTATTTCATTCAATCTTTCAATTAAGTTTTGAGACATGAATTATCAGTCTCACTTTGCAGGTAAGAAAACCCAGGTAAGACAATTAAGCAACTTGTACAAGTCGACTCAGTAAGTGTCCAAACCAGGATTCAAATCTGGACACTAGAGCTGTACAAAACATGCTCTTAACCACAGTTATCCTTGACACGTTCTTTTCCTTCCCACTCCAGAGCCAATCAATTACCAAATTTAATTAATTCTCCATTGAAAATATATTGCAACAAATCTGTCCACATGAGACCTTTGTCATCTACTTCTTTCAAATTGGTTTTCTTATTAATTTTCAGTGTTCTCTGATCAAGGAATTTCCAACTTGTGACAGATACTTCTAATTGTTCTTCAATATCTGTTCTCATTTTTCTTTAGTAGTAATGAGATTTTTAATTGGCATAGCTAAGGCTAATTTCCTAAACTGCCTTTCACTAAAGGTAGTCATATGACTAAGTCTGACCCATGAAATGTGAGTGAAAATAATGTGCAGTATGCTCTTTTGGAATGCAAGTTAAATAGCAAAAGCTGGAATAGCAACCCTGGACCATGAGGTAGAAGATAGATGGGGCCTGAATCCCTGATAATTGTGGAGTCTGGCAATCAACTGATCACCAGAGCAACCCTGAGAAACCTGCTCAGACTTTTACTTAAGTCACTATTGTTTTGAGTCTCTGTGTCTTTCTCTGCCTATCTCTTTCTCTGTGTGTTATATTAGAAAAAAAACACAAAAACTTAACTGATACTGAAATTGGCACCAAATGTGGAATTGCTTCAGCAGGATATAAAAGGAAGAACTGGTGCCCAGCTGGTATGGCTCAGTGTTTGAGCGTTGACCTATGAAGCAGGAGGTCAGGGTTTCATTCCCAGTCAGGGCACATGCCCGAGTTGCGGCTCAATCCCTGGTAGGAGGTGTGCAGGAGGCAGGTGATCAATGATTCTCTCTCATCACTGATTTTTCTCCCCCCCCCGAAATCAATAAAAATATACCTAATTAATTAATTAATTAATTAAATGCAGAACTGGCTTATTATGTAAGCGGACAATACAGGACAAAGTCAAACATATACTACAGCTAGAAAGCCAGTGATTACTAATTTTATATGTCAACCTGGCTGGGCTATGGTGCCCAGATGTTTGGTTAAACATTATTATGGATGTTTCTGTGAGAGTATTTTCAGATATGATTGACTCCTAAATTGGTGGACTTTGAGTAAAGCAGATTTCCCTCCACGATGTGGGTGGGCCTCATCCAGTCAGGTGAAGGTCTGGAAAGAAAAGGCTGACTGACCTCCTTTGGACAGGAGGGAATTCTGCCAGCAGACAGCCTTCGGACTTGACCCACAACATAGACTCTTCTCTGCATCTGCAGACTACTGGCCCACCCTGCAGATTTTGAACTTGTCAGTCTCCATAATCATGTGAGCCAATTCCTCTTAAAAATCCCTTTACATACACACACACACCCTTTTGTTCTGTTTCTCTAGAGAATTCTAATACAGCCATGGAAAAACATTTAATAAAATCACTATTTATGATATCTTGCTAAGACAGATCACAACTAAACAATAGATCACATGCTAAACAAAGCTTATATAACTCTAGGATGACTAGAAGAAAATCTCAAAATGCTAGTATGTGTTAACAAGAGAAGGTTCAGGAAATACCTTGGGAATTTGGAAGCAGAGATGGAAGGAATACAGCCTGTGGATTATAATCTAAGTCAACTACAAATTCAGTAATTTGGGCCTTATAGGATTGGAAAAGTCAACAGGTTCTGTGCCCCAAAGTGAAGCAGTGATGAAAAGGTATCCCTGAGGAGGCAGCTCTTACAGAGATGAGATGGTGGCCCAAAGCCTTGCTCAAGCCCTTCTGAGTAAATGTTCTTGTGTGGACAAGAGGATTCAGTTCAAAAGCAAAGATGTTGTTTTCTTACCTCACCTAATAAAATCGAACAAACTTCTGATACACACAATATGATAAACCTCAAAAACATTATGCTGAGGGGAAAACCCCAGATAAAAGAATACAAGTTTGACTTGCACCCTTATGTAGTTTGAGAACAGACAAAGTTGTTCTTCAGTGAAAGAAATCAAAGCGATGGTTGCCTCTGGTTAGTGGTGTGAATGGATTCTGAAGGAGCACTAGGAATCTTTCTGGGGTGATGAAAATGTCCTATACTTGATGGGGCCATGGGTTACATATGCCTATGTAACTGTCAACATTCCTTGAAATGAATATGTAGCTTAGTGTACCCACATGTTTTTACAGATCCACTGGCTCAACTTGTGGGTGGGGTGGGGAGCCTTGGTTTAATCACCTTAAGAAACTTCGCCCTCGCAGAAAGACTCCAAGCTTGTCAGCTAGATACCCCATGAGTCCCATTGTTTCTGAGCTGCCTAGCAAGTTCCTGCCATACATGTTCCCTCTTCCTCATCACTTGTAAATCGTCTATCCTCATATATCTAACACCCTCCCCCGCCCAACCCCATTTCTTCTTTGTCTAAAAATCTTTTATCACCGTCTTGGAAATTTTTATGGGATGCCCCATGCACATGTATTGAAACTTTGATTTTTTCCCCTGTTAATCTCTCTTTTAAATTTGAGTATTAGCCCAGTCACAGAACTCAGAAGGCAGGAGGAAAAGTATTAAAATTTCTCAATACCCACGATAGAAAGGCATGGTTCCTCTTTCTCCTCCTGGGTTCTAGTGTGCCTTTGTCCTCCCCTCCACTTCATGTGCTGGCCACTGATCCTGCTAACTTGGAGCCCCACACCAGAAGTAGGGAACAATTACACACAATTTCTATAGACTGCTTAACCAGCTTCCATGATTAAGGTCTAATTCCTATAAGAAATTGCTTATATCGCTTGCAGGGATTCCTCTCTGACCAAACCCTGACAGTCAGCAATACCTCTGCCCCATGTAGAGTAAGACAGACACAGTTGTATAATTAATTATCAAATCAAGGAATTAAAATTCATTCTTTGCCTCATCTTTCTTGATGCTTAGCAAGTTGTAATGCTTACATAATTATTTTTCAGTTTCCTTTTGACCAAACTTTTATTCTTCATCTTTCTAGTAGACCCACTTCAAAGCTCACATAGACTCTGAAACCTTCCCTGATTCCCCATAGAATTCTTCCCTTTTCAGTTTTTCCCAAGCAAGACATTTTTAGCTTCTTGAAAACAGGGTTTATATTATATTCATTTTGTTTTATATATAACATGACTAGAAAGAATGTTCCCAAAATAGGTTTATTAAACAAGTAAATGAATGAGTGCTATTTTAAGAGGCAGATCAGGCAGAGAATTTTTCAGTGTAAAACAAAGGGATATATCTTTTAGCATAGGTAGCTGGGTATTAATAAAGGAAGGGAGTAAAGGGAATCAGACATCAAGCCTAACAAACTAGGAAGCATAAGCCTGCTTTCCTAGGAAGTTGCAGCATTCATAGGCACCCCAGAGGATCTCAGCATTTCTCTGACAAGGGGATTAATACCCCTCCCTCCCTGTGTAGGGAGAAAAGACCAGCTTTCCAATCTCCCCAGGGTACAAATGCTCATTCCTCACAGATTATGGGGGTGGAGGAGTGGGGGAAGGATTAAAACAATAAAGGGGAAATTCCTCTGCTGGGCACAAGGCTAGTAAAACCAAGGTGGCACATGGAAGGTGCTTCTACTATGACACATGTGCAATAGGAGCCAAGTTGATGACCAGAGACCTGTCATTTTAGCCTGAAAAAAGAACAGACTGGATAAGGGACATAGAACCCCGGAAGATCTAGAAAATGGGTTAGGGGGAGGGTCCAGTACCAGCCTGAGAAAGCTTGGGAAGATGATTGGTTAGTTTGAAGAAGTGCCTGGTCCTTTTCAAGCCCGAGATAATATAACCCAAGCTTAACAAACAGCTCTCACTCCCTCTTGCCTGGCAACATGCACTTGCCTCATTTGTGCATTCTCTCTCCATAGCAGCCATGTGGGCACTAGTAGCTGCCTGGGGTCTGCAACCTGGCCTCAAGGGTTCCAAATGTGGGCCCAGGCACAGCCAGACGGAGTGCAGCTGGGAATCCAGACTAAGATAGCTGAACAGTGACAAGCACTGGATTGGACTGAGCCAATGGCATAGAATTTTTCTATCTAGGCCTTTGTACTGGACTTGATGAAGACAGAACTATACTTTTTCCATAATGGGACATACGGAGATGCTGTGGTAAGCAATTAAACAGACATGAGCAAGGCAAAGGTGATGGGCCAGGCACAGATGGTCACCAGGGAGGAAAGCCTCAGGTGCCTAGCAGCAGACAGTTGTAGGGTGGGATCTCATCCCAAGGGCAACCTTTCCTCTCCTAGCATAACACTGCTCATAGAGTTTAGACTTTGACCTTTCTCCCCTAGAGATAACATCCAAGCCTCAGTTGTATTTCAGCTCCAGGCCGAGAAAAGCTGCAAAACCAGATAATCAACACCACCTCAGGTCAAGCTACACTGAATAATGACCCCTGTGCTGGAACCAACCAGTCAATCAGTGGAGACCTAGACCTTGAAAGGACACACATGGAAAGCTGCTTAATATTCCTCTGAGATCTTCCCCTGTGACCTCCCCTAAAACTCCACCTTTAACACCCTTAGGACAGAGGACCCAGACTGCTCTCCCTTCTGGGAGCAGGCCTCTGCCTTTCCCTTCTCCCTCCTCTTTCCCATCCCCCCAAGCACATCACCTTTACCTTTCTCACTTCTAAGCTCTAAGGGCCCTTCCTTCACCTCTATAACCTATTTCTCAGTCTATTTCTTCTACAAATTACTTTTACTACCTCAGCAATTTTCTAAATAAACGTCATCTTACAGTTTGATTCATGGCTCTGAATTCTTTCCTAGCCAGAACTCAAGTCGGAGGTTGCTGAACCCAGGTCTGGTCTGATCCCACAGGTCTAACACCTGGTGCCATTCCCACTGCTGACAACAATGGGACATCGGGAATCAGGGGGCATTCTTCTATTTCCACCGCAATAATTCCTACCATGAAACCACAACCATGCATGGGTCTCCCAAAATGCTTTTCTCCTGACCCCGTGAAAGGACACCATTTCCACTGGCAATATAGCAAGCATCTAACACTCAAAGATTCTGAATAGGAAACAACTCACACAACCTACAACTCTTAATTTTAGAACACATAAAAATTATAGAAGCCAGAGGCTTTATTAGGAAAAAATAAAATAAAAATTTTGTCAACAAGTAATTTATAAAAGTGAGAAAGACTTTTTTTCCTCTTGCCAATAGGGGACATAGATAAATTCCTACAGAAGTAAAATAATCTGCTAATGAAGGTTAGTGCTTAGCCATTATGGTCTCATTTCTGATTGAATTGAAAAGTTTGGTAACTTTCAGAAAGTGAAATGGACTCTATGAAAACTATGGCCGCCACTTTTAAACTGATAGGTGGTACTGTGATACTGTGATTTATAATATGAAATATATATTTGGTCTTCATCCCCTTTTCTGCACACAGCTTCCTAAAACCATGGGATTTCCTAAATGATCAGAGCAACAAAATTGTCTTCTGTTATGCTAGCAAAGTGACTCTGGGAGGGGACCTAAGTTTGGGGGCTGGTTGCCAGGGGAAATAACCACAGGACTAGAGGACTTTCAGATCAATCCTTTGACCTCTGGGGAGGGAAAAGGGGCTGGAGGTTGAATCAAGTGCTAATGGCCAATGATTTAACCAGTCATACTATGTAATGAAGCCTTCATAAAAAAAAATAAAGGGTACGGGTTAGACAGCTTCTAGGTTGTGGACCAGGTGGTGGTGCTGGGAAAGTGACATACCCAGAGAGGGCATGGAAGCTCTGTGCCCCTTCTCATGTACGTTACCTTATGCATCTCTTCCATTTGGATGTTATCTGTAACCTTTATTATATCCTTTAACAGACTGGTAAATGTAGGTAAATTGTGTTTCTAAGCCCTGTGAGCTGCTCTAGCAAATTAACCAAACCCAAGGAGGAGGTGTTGGGAACTTCTGATTTACAGTTGACAGGTTAGAAATACAGGTGACAACCTGAATTTGCAATTGGCATCTGAAGTGGGGTGGTGGCAATCTGGTGGGACTGACTTGAGTCCTTAACCTGTGGGATCTGACACTATCTCCTGGTAGACAGTTAAACTGTAGGACACTCAGCTGGTGTTGAAGGAAATTGCTTGGGGGTGTTGGGGGAAACTCTCCACCACTACATTGAAATTTGTACCAGAATTCTTTTTAGATATCAAAAATTCCATCAAGACATATTTAAAAACAAAAGTTATCCCCATGACACTACCTTTCTGGAAACAAGGGAAATCTAACAGAGCAGAGGTTAGTGGAGGGAGCAGACAATCTTACTTAAAAGAAAGAAAATAAATCTAGTCTTTAAAAAAATATATTAGCCTAATTTGATGTACCTACATATACGTGTGTGTGTGTGTGTTTTGTTAATCATCACCAAGGATATATTTTTCCATTGATTTTTAGAGAGAGTGGAAAGGAGGGAGACAGAGAGAAAGAAACATCAATATGAGAAAGACACATCGATTGGTTGCCTCCCACACATGCTCCAATCAGGGCAGAGGATTGAGCCTGCAACCAAGGTACATACCCTTGACTGGAATCAAACCCAGGACCATTCAGTCTGTGGGTTGACGCTCTATCCACTGAGCCAAATTGGCTAGGGCCCAATAGATATATTTTAATTACTACAAGATAACTTAATAAATGGTAAAACCACACCTTTAACCAATTGTTATGAGCTCCACAAAGCTTTTTATCTCTAAGTTGTTCCTTTTTTGCCTCACCCCACCCTAAATGTTTATTACTCTACATTTCATATCTTTTTTTCCCTCTCAGCATTTCAGAGATTTTTGTTTCATTTACTTTTTCTTACCATTCCATATATTTTTTCTATGTTATATTGTTGGCTTCTAGTATTCCTTTCCAATTTTTCTATTTTTGCTCCTTTTCAGCAGTTTTCATTTTTCCACTGCTTGTTTCTCATCATTTCACTCATTTGATACATTTGTATCAGTTACTATTTCTGCTGGTAAACAGCAGTCTGGGCAAGAAAGCAAATAAAAAATTCCTACCACTATTATACACTAAAACCAAAGAAAACATTAAGGTGAAAAGTAGAAGTTCATGTACAATCTATCAATTAAATGCAGATTTAAAATTAAGTTTCAGGTACTATAAGTATGTAAAACAGATATTGTATTTCTGGGTTGATAGTTACCTAGTGCTAGCATCGTTTTTTTGTGTTGTTGTTTGTTTTTTAATATATTTTCTTTATTGATTTTAGAGAGAGAGGGAGAGGGAGAGATAGAAGCATCAATGCAAAAGAAACATCGAATGGCTGACTCCTGCAACCCGCGCATGTGCCCTGACCGGGAATCGAACCAGTGACCTCCTGGTGAATGGGCTGACGCTCAACCACTGAGCAACACTGGCTGGGCCCCGTGTTTTAAAAGTATTTTACAAGCCCTGAGGGTACTCTTTACTGTGCTCACAATAAGTTATTAAAATTCCAGATACCAGGGAGCATTATCTTAATTCATTGATATTCTGCTTCCAAGCAACTGTCTACAGTTTGGAGCAAATAAACTCACACAAATCCTTTACAGGTTTGAATGTTTCTTCACGTTAACATATGTATTAAGAAATGATTTATATTTATTTCCATTTTTAAAAAGGGAAAAAAATTTCTAGATACTGAACTGTTTATTCTTGAAGAAGTTCTGTAAATTTAAGAGAAACATGACTCCGCTTGCAATTTTCAGAGATACCATACCCAGCAGCTATACCTTTGTCAACCTAAGAAATGAAAACAATGCTGTAATTATCTTTCTCCACTAGCAATAAGTTTTTATCTTGAAGAAGGGTATCTTTATACAGTACTGGTAGAACAGAATAATGACACTAGATACTCCTGATACAGATTAAAAATGACAAGTTTTTGCATATTTAAAATCAGTTTCTACTTGGAGATCTCTAGTTTAATACATCTTCACAACAGTTAATTTCCTCATTAAGACGTCAGAGGAATGGCTGTTATAAGGATGCAACTTTTCCTTTCCCTCTGACATTTCAACAAGTTAACCATCTATAATTCAACAAAGAAATCCCTGCTCAACACAGATGCATGCCTGATAGGCCTGTGCAGTTAAACATCTAAAGGCTAAGAGATGAGAAGGGAGGAAAGTGCAGACGGCGCCAGACACAGCCCTGCAGCTGGGAGCTCCTGGCTCAGCTGGGAGCGGGGAGAAAGCCAGTAGCAGAACAGAGAGTTGCAGAAGGGAGGGCAGGGGCAGCCTAGCAGGGTGAGTGGCAAGTGGGAGAGTGAACAATGTCTGAGTCAGCAGATGCCTGACAGCATGGGCTTCTGCTGTGCAGCTCCCCACTGTCGGGCTGGGTGGTGGTGTTCCAGACAAAGAAATGGAACCACAGAGGCCTGCCTTTGCTTGGACTCCCAAAACTCGCCACCCGTTGCCATTGTAGTCGGGTCCAGGAGCATATTATCTGTTAACTAAGAGCTGTTACAATAGAACAGCTGTTTCTCTCTGCAACTGATCCCCAGGAGGGTAGCTGGGGGCGGGACTCCATGGAGGTCAGGAGTTGCCATTACCACGAGGGTGAAACAAACCCCACCTCCAAGGAGCATGGCTGTACTGTCTTATGGAAGCCATGGAGGTTCAGGACTGGGAGACCACATAGGTAAAAATCTTGTGATTCAGCACCATCTACTGGGAAATAGTAGAAAGATCTCTTTAAAGATAAATGCAAAATCAGAGGAGGACAGAAAATACCATGAAGAGCCACAGTAATGACAATGACCAGAAAGAAAATGAAAAATCCCCAGAAAGCAGGCTGGAACACATGGAAATATCTATACTAATAGCAGCCTAGGGGCCATCACCACTGGAGGGACAACCAAACGAGGAGGGGTGGGGGAGGGGCGGGCGCTGCCAGGTCCTTAGCCTCCGGCCTGAGCCTGATGGAGGCCTAAGGACCTCGCCTCTGCTGGGAGGTTGACTCCAGCAGGACCTGGGCCCTCCCCTCTGTGGGCCAGAGGCCCTTTTCCTGATACCATGTTCCCAGGATCTCTCAGACCCGCCTGTGGAAGTCAGAAAACACTGCGTGTGGGGGCCTTGGTGGGGTCCCCTCCGTTGTGGCTCCAGAGTCCCATTGGTGTTTTCTGGGGTCCTCGCCTTGACTCTGGCAGGACCTGAGCCGGTCCTCTGCGTACCTGAGGTCCCGCTCCCTGTACCAAAGCCCCGAGTCTCTGAGACCCGGATGCAGCAATCGCCTGCTGTCGATTCCCTCCTCCCCTGCACCCACCTCACCTCTCCGCCGCTCAGGAGGCTGAAGCCATGGAAGCACAGCCATCCACCTTGGAAGACCATCTTGGATGCGGTGTGTGTGCCCGGAGCCCAGTCTGCCCCCGGGCCTGAACCGCCAACAGGCCTGGGCCTGGGCCATGGACAACTTCCCTGCGCTGAGCCGCCCCTCCTGCGACCCCACCCCCCACCCCCTCTGGTTCCC
>NW_005370315.1:1017818-1022976 GCF_000412655.1 Myotis brandtii | reverse complement strand
GCACCAGCCTGGCCCCTGGGACACGGAGGTTCCCGGAGCTGAGAGGGGCCAGGAATGCGGCCCAGACCCGCAGTCACCCAAGGGGAGGCCCCGGCACCGGACCACACAGCCCTGTGGCTCCTGAACCAGCCAAGAGGTGCCAGCCCCGGAGGGGACGGAGGGAGGCGGGCTCCTGGCCCTGTGCTGAGCCCAAGCCACCTGCACCAGCGCCGAGCACCCAGGCTGCACCCCAGGAAGCAGACAGAAGGCGGCCAACCTGCTCCAGGAGCTCGCACCCCTGGGGAGCCCCAGACTGCCCTGTAGGCAGCCCCGTTGCTTCTTTCTCTCCTGAGGGACGCACAGACTTTCCTGGGACAAATCCCTCCCCGAGTGCAGTCAATAACGTGCTAAGGTACTGACTTGGCTTTTGCATCTACTTCTCATCTCTGTTCTCTCCTGGAACCCGTGGACCGAGATTAAACCACGGATCCCTTAAAAATAAGAAAAGAAAAAGAAATCGCCTGTTGTCGTCATCTCGCCCTGGGTGGGATGATTCTGTTCTAGGGTCCAGGCTCCCTCCCTTCTCCCTCATGTTCCTCACCTTGAACCCTGGCAGGTCCCGGGATCCTCCCTCTGTTGACACAAGGCTGGACTCCTCAGATCAGGGCCTCACTGCCCTGAGTCCTCCGCAGGAAGTCAGTGTACCTCACACCCGGTACCAAGCCCAGCAATTCCAAAGCCTGACGGCAGGGGCTGAGATGGATTCGTAGGGTCCTTTAGCCCTGCCTCTGATCCACATTTGACAGGGCCTGCGCCTCCTGTCCTCTATGAGCCTGAGTCTGCAATCCTCAGACCAGGGGTCTGACTACCCGAGTTCCCTGAGGAGGTGGGGCGAGGGAAGGTGCAGTTTTCAACATACAAACAGGAAGCCCAACTTCAGGAATTTAAATTCCTGCCTCATTCACCTTATACTGTTAAACCCCAAATCTAGATACCATACCTACTATGATCACCCCCAAGATTGTAAACAAAGCTAAGATAACCAGTTGAGCAACTCTATTCATTAAAGACAGCCTAAAGGCAATGATTTCAACCTTGAAAACAGAAAGTTGGGGAGAGCCACATGGACAGTGGAAAAAGGGGGGTGAGATGGAAAATTTCTCTGGTAGGAGCCAAGAAGTGAATGGTTTTCAAGGTGCATAAGAACAACCTGTACTAGGGAAACAGGATGATTCACTTCTCCACAGAGACAGTCACATTACCTTGAAAAGATTTTAGGTAAATCTTATGAAAAATAGCTAATGGTGAAGGATGAGAAAGAACAATGAGCCACTGAAATGGGTGGCCTAGGGAAACGTTTGGAGGAAGCATCATCTCCCTACCATATGACCCATCAGAATTGAACATGGGGTCAATAAGTTTGAGAAGGCTTAGGAGTGCTAAAGAAATGCCCCCTTTCTTTTACCAAAGCATCTCGGCCTCCTCACCCCTCCCCATGGAAGTGTCATGATGGTGCTGTATGATGTCTAAGTTTCTCTCCCAGAGCTACCATTAGCTGGAGGAAAGGCTTCCTGATTAATTAAAGCCTAGGGGGTGTGGCCCCTCATTTTCCTAGAGAAAAATATATGTTCAGGAGGCCTGGGTAGGGCCCTGGGAAATTTTGACATGGTGAAGATGACCAAGAAACCACAAACTCCTAGCACAGTTATGTAACAACTCCATTCACCAAAAGAAGGTAAAAGAGGAAGAAGCCCTGTTAACCCAGGTCCAGTGTCCAGGATGAAAGGACCACACCCAAACTTCACCTCCTCTTCTTTGGTGGCATATCCCCAAGGCACCTGCACCAGCGCCGAGCACCCAGAAGGCGGCCAACCTGCTTGGTCTTGCCTGGATGATTCCATCCTCAACCCATACTTTTTCTCATGAAGACTTTTTTCCCTTTCATCCCAGCCATTTCCCCACAAAGCAATGTCCTTCTGCGCTCACTCTGTTGTCCTTCCAGGTACTAAAGACATCCATGGGGGTGAAAAGATGTCTTTAAGGGAGTTCAAGGAAATGAGCCTTTCGAAAAATTCCTACCCCTTCAAGAAAACCTACGAAAGCTATAAAGCCAACAATATGTGGCCATGATCACAGGCCAAATGAGGAACTGAATAAAAATGATCCAGAAAAAGACCAAGACAATGTAGAAAAATTCACCACCTCGAGAGATAACTTGGGCAGCCAGTAACTTCAGAGCAAGGCCAGAGACCTCAGAACTTCTAGGACCTAGGTAAAGTACTTGTTTTGTTCACTGATTGATTTTCTGAGTGCACTGAATTGCCTGTCAGTATTCTTGCATTTCATTGAGTATTTTCAGAACTACAATCTTGAATTCTCTGTCATTTATATCACACTAGAGGCCCGGTGCACAAAATTAGTGCACGGAGGGTTTCTCTCAGCCCAGCCTGCACCCTCTCCAATCGGGGACTCTTTTAGGTCCTAGGAGAATGAAACTAAAAAAGAACCAATAAGAAATCCTGAAAATGAAGCATGCAATTAAGGAGATTAAGAGTAAAATACTGAGGATAAAAAACAGAACCAACAAGATAGAGGAAAGAATTAGTGATATCTAAGATAGGAATTAGGAACTGATGCAGAGGGCCCAGCTGGTGTGGCTCAGTGGTTGAGCATCAATTTATGAACCAGAAGGTCACAGTTCGATTCCTAGTCACGGCACATGCCTGGGTTGTAGACTTGATCCCCAGTAGGGGGCGTGCAGGAGGTAGTGATCAATGATTCTCGCTCATCAATGATTTGCTCCCTCTCCCTTCCTCTATGAAATCAATAAGAAAAAAAAAACTATATATATATATGCACACACTAGAGGCCCAGGGCATAAATTTGTGCATGGGTAGGGTCCAGCTGGCCCAGCCCCAATTGGGGCAGATCGGGGCCAGGCCTGTCGGGAGGAGGAGACAGCAGGAGGTTGGCTGGCCAGCCTGCCCTGACAGGGTCCCGATCAGGGCCGGGCTGGCTGGGGGCAGGGGCTGTGGGCAACTGGCCAGTGGGCCCTGCCCCCGATTGGGGTTGGGGGGCCAACTTGGGGTTGGGCCAGCCATGGGGAGGGGCTGTGGGCAGTGGGCCAGCCGGCCCCACCTCTGAATGGGGTAGGGAGGTGCCGATTGGGGGGCCAGAAGCCTGGGAGAGGGGTCATGGGTGGTTGGCCAGCCACCCCTGCCCCTGATCAGTGTGGGGCAGCTGATCTGGGGTGGGGCCAGGCAGGGTGAGGGGCTGCAGGAGATTGGCAGGCCCCAGCCCCTACTGAGGTGGAGGGAGGCGATCAGGGGCGGGGCTGGCCAGGGGGAGGAGCTGCAGGCCAATCAGGATGGTGGGGCCCTGCAGGCCCTGCCCCTGATCGGGGTGGGGGGAGGCAATCAGGGGCAGGGCCGGCCACGGGGAGGTGCCACGGGGGGGTTGGCCAGCCATCCACCCTCAATTGGGGGGGGAGAAGCCGATCAGGGCCAGGGCCAGCCGAGGGGAGGGTCCGCAGGAGGTTGGCTGGCCGTCCCCAACCCCCTCGATCGGGCGGTTTGCTGGCCGCGGTGGCCATCATAGCAACTGGTCGTTCTAGTCATTCCAGCATTCCAGTCACTGGCTTTTTATATATATAGATATCTCATATGATCTTATCAATAGATGCAGAAAAAGTATTTGAAAAGACACAACATCCATTTATGATTAAAACATTCAGTAAAATAGGAATAGAAGGAATAATAAAGACCAGCTAATATCATACTTAATGGTGATAAACTGAAAGCTTTTCCTCTAAGATCAGGAACAAGACAAGGATGTCCACTCTCACCAATATTATTCAACACTAGAGGCCCAGTGCACAAAATTCATGCACTGGGGGATGGGAGGGGTCCCTCAGCCCAGCCTGTGCCCTCTCGCAGTGTGGTTGTTGCCAGAGGAAAGAAGAAGTAGCTAATGTTGTCAATGAATGGTATCCATTGTTATTATCTGATTAGTGGATGGAGATCAAATGGATCAAGTCACTATTCATTAGCATTAATGACCTCTTGTTTTCTTGGACCTACCTGAGCTCTGGTACAACAGGTCCTATCCCTTCATCCTCTCAATCATGATTCCGTGAACAGGATATAATCATGTTCCTAGCAGCTGGCTGGATGAGATGATTGAGTTCCAAGATTTAGATGTGGAGCTGGAATAAGAGGTTTGCACTTGGGACTCTGATCCAAATCATGTTTTCAATTTAGCTTCAATAGAGGTACCTAGTTGGGTTTTAGGGGTGAGCTAAAACAAAGGATTGGATTGTCAAATCAGATTCTCATGAACCAGAGATCTTACCTACTATCACGCTTAACTAATAATCTCAAGTATATAAGCAACCAAGTGGCATAAGAGAAGCAGGGACATTCAATGCAGCTTCCTAAATCCTGTTTCTAGCTCAGAATGTTTTCTAGTCAGTAATAATAGATGAGCTCTCTAAGCAAAGTTCACTGATCACCTCACACATGGTAAGCATTTAGCTTGTCACATCTCAAGAGTTGAATAGTTTATAGGATACTCTCCAAGAAGCCATGCCTCATAAATGTAGAGATTCTAAGTGGTGTTTATCACAGGCAGTCCTAACCAAGGATATCCTCCTCAAAGCATGCCATAAGCAAGAGGTTTCCTCTTAGAGTTTCCCTCTTAGTAAAATTCATTAGTTTATTTACCAAAGAGGTCAGTTATCAACATGTTTAACTGGGTTACCTACTTTCTTTCCATAAGTGTCTCCTGGGAAATCAAAAGAGAAATGATCACAGGCCACCTGCTAACTTCTTCCCCAAAAAGTTATCAGGCTCTTGCTTGGATCATTAAAAAACACCTCATGTTTTAATCTCCATTAAGATATGTTTTGTAATTATTTCTTAATCAATGAGATTCTATTATTAGAAAAAGCAGTCTTTCATAGTCCTACCTGAATAAGTGAATGAATGAAGTGATTTCATATGATGCCATTTCATAAGTATGATTTCAAGGACTACTTAATAATTAAATTTTCCTAATAAATTAAGTAGAAAAAGATATCAAATTGTGTATCACTATGGTTTCTATTTTATAAATACTACTAGAGGCCCGGTGCACAAAAATTTGTGCACTCGGGGGGGGGGGGGGGGGGGGGGCCCCCCGC
>NW_005370315.1:1009294-1016785 GCF_000412655.1 Myotis brandtii | reverse complement strand
CTGAGAGGCTGGCAAGTTAGGCGGGGAACGTTGGAGTCTGCAGCAAGCAAGCCTCGTGCTCGCTTCAGTGCATGGCTGCCGGCCGCCATCTTGGCTGACAGTTAATTTGCATATACTCACTGATTAGCCAATGAAAAGGGTAGCGGTCGTACGCTAATTACCATGTTTCTCTTTTATTAGTGTAGATATGCAGTCAAAGGAAATATCAGTAAAATAACAGTTTCTTTCAATAGATGGTTTATTTTATTCTTTATATTTTTTGTATGTTCCAATGGCTTTATGAGACTATATTACTTTTATGATTAAAAAAAAATAGAAAATATATTTTCAGTTTAAATATTTACCTGTTTCTTGTTTGGTAAAATAGACCTTCTTAGGCCCATACCATATCCTTATCCTCAGCAAAGTTAGGTGACCCTCTCTTGCTCCCTCTGCACCCTAACTATTCCTTCTATTATTACATTCTTACTACGTTTATGATAATTGCCCTGCAGACCTTGAGAACAAGGATCATTTCCTATATATTTTAGTATCTGCAGTTCCTAGTAACATTCCTAATACAAAGTAGATACTGAATAAATGTTGGATAAATCAATAAAGCTGATAAATTCTTATTTTAAATATTGTATGTCATACTGTTAATCTACATTTAACACATAGTTTTATGACAGAAAATACAATAGCTACACGTTATAGCTATGGATGTCTCCTCAATCTTTTATAATTTCACTTAATGTGGAATATTTTGATCTGTATACTCTTACTGAAAAGAAGCACGAACTTTGCCCCAACAAATTACAGACTTTTAATTTCAGAATCTCTGACTCCTGACACCTAACTTAAAGAAAACAGAAGAAAAAGGAGGAGGAAGAAGAAGAAAATTAGTAGTTAACAACAGTAGTAGTAGTAGTAGTAGTATTAACAGTGGCTTGCCTTTGTCTTAGAGATTTCAAACATAAGACTAAGCATATGATGATAGTATGCAAAGTTAACTGAATTAGTTAACTTTAAAAATAAAATATATACATATCTGAAACAGTGCTAGGAATATTCCATTCTAATCCTATATAATAAAGAGGTAATATGCAAATTAACCCTCACACCATCACAAGATGGCTGTGCCCACAGTGGAGGCAGGGTTCCCATAATGAGCCATAACGAGTGATCAGTAGGGACCTGAGGCTGTGTGGCACTGGGCCGGGGCAGGGGTCCTGAGGATGCACCCCCTGCCCGGCAGGGCTTGACGGGGGACCTCAAGGTGTGCCCCCAACCTGGGGGACCTCAGGCCATGCCCCCGCCCCAGTGCCAGGAGGGGGGACATCAGGCCACTCCCCCCCCACGTGGCAGGTCTTAACGGGGGACCTGAGGCTATGCCCCCTGCCCGGCAGGGCTTAATGGGGGACCTCAAGGTGCGCCCCCCCCCCACCCAGACTGGGGTCGGGGGACCTCAGGCCATGACCCCGCCCCAGTTCTGGGCTGGGGGACCTCAGGCCATGACCCTGCCCCGGCGCCGGGCCAGAGGACCTCAGGCCCCACCCCCCACCCAGCGGGGCTTGATGGGGGACCTCAGGCTGTGCCCTCCACCCTGGCCCAGGGACCTGAGGCTGCGCCCCCTGCCCAGTGTGCACCAGGGGACCTGAACCTGCACCCCCCCTCCCCCCCCACCCGGCAGGGCTTGACAGGGAATCTGAGGCTGCGACCCCACCCGGTGGGGCTTGACAGGGGCCCTGAAGCTGTGCCCCCCCACTTGGCAGGGCTTGA
Organism: Myotis brandtii; assembly: GCF_000412655.1. Lineage (NCBI taxonomy): Eukaryota > Metazoa > Chordata > Mammalia > Chiroptera > Vespertilionidae > Myotis > Myotis brandtii. The sequence goes on along the minus strand of NW_005370315.1, from coordinate 1,015,024 downwards.
TGGGGGACCTGAGGCTATGCCCCCCTCCCGGCGCCGGGTCGGGGGACCTGAGGGTGCACCCCCTGCCCAGCGGGGCTTGATGGGGGTGGGGCCGGCCAGGCCTGGATCTAGCCCAATGTGGGTGGGGCCGGCTGGGTCTGGGTCTTGCGCAATTTCGAGGTGTGTGTAGGTGGGCAGGGACTTGACTCTGGGTCCCACGGCGTGCCCCAGACTCTGACAGGAAGAAGATTTTCATATACATTTTACTAATTTTCTTTCATCTCTGACACTTCTATTATAGAGAAAGGGCAAATAGCAATATCAAAATCTTTCCTCTAATTAATTATCTTATAATGTGCACAAATTTCATGCACCGGGCCACTAGTATAATTATATGTCTAAAGATTATTTTTCCACTATGAACACATCAACGTTTTGGGTGCTGTGTTGATGAATGATGAAGGCCCATGCTCCACAGTCACTAGGTATCTCTTAGCTCAAGAGCATAACAGATGCAATGTTGGTGCTGTTTTTTTCAATGTTTCTTTTGAAATACAATTTTCACTGTCAAAGAACCACAAAGAACCACTTTAGCACCACTGATGTGGTGCTAAAGCCAATCCTTTGCGGGAGTAAGGACTGTTGTATGGATGATTTATATGAATTTTCAAAATGTTACAAAATAATCTAAGCTTCCTTTTTCAATGAGTTCAAAACTGGATTTTACTTGTCAACTGATGAGAAAAGAAAACCCAAAGGGGTCAGTATTTTAAATGTGATTGACTTCCACTGAGGAAATGGATGACATGATACATTACTGCAATAAGATACCTATATTTTTGTTATAAATCATACTCTTCAATTCATACTTTCCCACCTAAAAATCATGTAAATTTCTCTTGCACAGAAAACATGGTCACTTTCTAAAAAGACTACATATAAATCATTTTTAGCATATTTCCCCACTGTTTTTCTTAATATATTTAAATTAAAAATGAGGCAGACAATCTGATTATGTAGTATGTACATGTATATTATGTAACAGAAATGGTCTCAGAAATTATTTTGAGAGATAATAATAATAAAGGTATACTTTCAATTGGCACTCTTTAATTAGAATTTGCTTCTCTTCAATTATTCCTTATATCCCTTCCCACAGTCTCAACTTCTGAAAATGATTTGAGGGGACAGATGTTTGAGAGAGTTGTATGTAACTTTTTTCTTCATGTTTTATCAAGTAAATGGAAGATTCTAATTTTTCTAATTCTGTGTGGACAAATCAGAGAGTCCTTAATAAGTGTACAATGAGCTCATCTGCTTTGAGATCTTTCTCTTGTCATCACTGTGCCTTCCAGTATGCTTTTCATGTTAAAATATCAGGTTAGATTATTTTCATGATTATATACATTCATTAATTTTTTAAAGAATTTTTGAAAGACTATTACATATATTTTACTATACCATATCCACTAACATTAGTCTTTCTAAAAAATTTAACATCAAGAAACTTCTAATAAATAAAGTGTCTATTTTCATTTAAGTATCACATTCATAAAAATTTGTACAAGATTAATATTTGGTTGTAGAATATAGTGTTTTCATAAGCTAAAATTCTGAATACTATGCAGGCTGCCTATTTACTATAAATATGAATGGTTTCTGATAAGGTAAATGAATATATAGCCATAGAGAGCATCAAGTACCTTTGAATACCACATCTGTCAGCAAACAAAAGCAGATACAAGTCTAGGCCAATCAAGAAGTTTTCCTGCCTGACCAGAGTGGCTCAGTGGTTGAGCTTCAAGCTATGGACCAGGAGGTCATGGCCCAGTCAGTTGGAGCCGTGCAGGAGGCAGCCAATCTCTTATCATTGATGTTTCTATCTCTCTCTCCCTTTCCCTTCCTCTCTGAAATCAATAATATATATATATTTTTTTTTTTTTTAAAGTTTTCCTTATTTGTTTCTCACATATCCTTTCTACTCCTTTTCTCCCTCTGAGTGCCATCTTCTGTCAACAATACCAGGTTAGGCAGTATTTTCTTGCTAGCTTTCTAATTGTTCTTTGCAAATACAAATGAGGATCCACTATCAATCCAAAAGAAAGAGAAACTTTTTTGTATGTGATACAGTGATAGATTCATCCCTGATGAGAAAAATACTATAGACTTTCTTCATTTTTTGGAGTCAGGAAATAAAAGAGAGATTGTGGCTGGAATTATTTTTGTCCCATTATGTTTTTAATCCCCAGACTTGTAGATTTCAGAGAATTAAAACCATTTTCTGTGCCTATAGCTGGGGTATCCCCACTGTCCCCTTTATCATTATAACCACACAGCCAAGGGGTCCAAGAATTTCAGCTGCTTCAAGTGGCTCCAAAACCTCACACGGACCAGGCAGCAGAGTTAAGGAATATAGTTTAACTGCTCAAGGAGAATGGGTGATGGCTGTATGATGGTCTTTCCACATCACATACGACTGCATGAACACCTACAACCATTGTGACTGAGATGTCAATTCTGTGCCCTGTGGATACGCTACTAAAGTGATGTGGTGCTAAAGCCAATCCTTTGCGGGAGTAAGATGATGGGAGAGAGGAGAGGCCACTAAAAAAGAGCCCAGTTGTTAAGACATAAGAAGGTGCCTATGTGAGCTTTATGTAAATGCAGGGTCTTCGTGATGATGATTGAAATGTTATATGACGTTAAGGGAAATGTATTACATGGGGAAAACCTAAACTAAACTAAAACCATGCTTTAAGTAAAAGCAATACTAATAAAAATAAATTATGTGAATTGCTTTACATTTAAGCCTAATTACCATACAGCACGATAATGATCATATCATTATTTTTGTCAGATTAACTTTGCTCTAAATTTAATTACAGATGTGAATTCTAAATACTCAGCCCTTGTAATTTCGTGTTTTTAAAAAATTATTTATTGACCCCCTTCTACATTCCAAAAAACAAATCATATAATGGGAATAAAAACCATTAGACAATCCCTGCTCCCATGGGGCTTACGGTCATGTTGAGGAGAGAGACAAGTACTGGGCAAATGTCAAGCAGAGGAACTAACAATCAATAAATTTTTAAGTAAAGTGAAAGACAGAAGGGGGATATCAATCTCAATCCTAGGGAGTCAGGTAAGAACCAGTAGAGTTAATCAAGAGAAAGGAGAGAATGAGTTAGAAGAACTTTTAAGCAAAAGGAACAGAAAATGCACTGGCCTCAGAAATGAGATACTGTAGAGTGAGTGTGAGGAGCTGCACAGTTGGAACACAATGCAAGGGAGTCCTGAAACATGAGGTAAGTGAAATAAGAATGAACCATATCCAAAAAGGACTTCAATATCATACTAAAGAATTTGACATCGTATGGCAATGGGGAATTACCGCAGAATTTCAAAAAGAAAAATGACAAGATCAGATCTACATTTCAGATCAGATTTGGCTTTATCATGGTGAGTGAAGTAGAGCTCACACCTGGAGATATTCAGGACAGTTAGGAGCCAGTTGCAATAATTTAGGGGACAGATGCTGGTAGCTTAGATTAGGCTAATAAGGATGAAAAGAGTTAGATGGGCTTGAGAAATATACAGATAACAACTAAAATATCATAGTGATAGACTGCATATGAGAAAGGGGAGTTGGAGATGGACTTTGACTTGGGCAAATGCAAGGTGGTAGGCATGGCAATTATTGAGATACTAGAGCAGTGATGGCGAACCTCAGACACAAGAAAAATCAACCAAAAAAATGAGTTCGCGTGTCAGAGGTGACACGCGAACTCATTTTTTTGGTTGATTTTTTCTTTGTTAAATGGCATTATAAAATAAATATCAAAAATATAAGTCTTTGTTTTACTATGGTTGCAAATATCAAAAAATTTCTATATGTGACACAGCACCAGAGTTAAGTTAGGGTTTTTCAAAATGCTGACACACTGAGCTCAAAAGGTTCGCCATCACTGTACTAGAGGCCTGGTGCATCAAATTCGTGCACTCAGGGAGCGGGGTCCCTTAGCCTGGATCGCGAGAGGGTGCAGGCCAGGCCAAGGGCCCCCACCAGTGCACAATCAGGACCGGGAGGGATGTGAGAGGTTGGCCAGCCAGGGAGGGACCGCAGGAAGGCTCCAGGGCATGTCTGGCCCATCTCGTTCAGTCCCAATCAGCCGGACCCCAGCAGCAAGCTAATCTACCAGTCAGAGCATCTGCCCCCTGGTGGTCAGTGCATGTCATAGCTACTGGTCGACCAGTCGACTGTTTGCCCCCTGGTGGTCAGTGCACGTCACAGTGAGCGGTTGAGCAGCCTTAGCATATCACTAGCATATTATGCTTAGATTGGTTGAATAGATGACTGGACGACCAGACACTTGGCATATTAGGCTTTTATTATATAGGATAGAAGAGAGGAAAAGAGACAGGTTGGTGGGGTTTCTATTTTGTTTTTGTTTTGTTAATGGGTGAGGCAGAAGTTCACTAGAAATTATGAGTTCTCTCTTGACAAATTGAGTTCTGTATGTCTGAGTGACTTCCAAATAGACATCTCTGGTAGAATATTGAATATAAAGTTCTGAGACAAAGGAGAAATATCTGAGCTTAGACCCATATTTGGGAGATAGTGTCTTATATCAGTTGAAGCCATCTGATAAATAGAAAAGAGCTCTAACTAACTAACATCAGTTGCCTAAGGAAACCCAAAATTTATGGGATAAGCTAATTAAGAGCAAATTAAGAATATAAATAGAAGGAAAACATAGGATCCAAAGCTGCATTCTGGTTCAAATCCTGATGAAAGAATAAGGTGATGAAACCTAGGTTTGGGATGGTCCCAATAAGAAAACAATTTTAAACCACAGTAAAATCACTTGTGCCTTTTAAAAGACAATGCACAGTAATACAGTATTTCATTATCAGGGCAGGGGCAGAAGGAACATTCCAGCATGAGAACTGAAAGGGAAGAGATTGAGAATTACCTGGGTGCAGTCTTTGGAGGAATAAGATTGACAATTACCTGGGTGCAGTCTTTGGAGGAATAAGATTGACAATTACCTGGGTGCAGCCTCTAAAGGAGTAAGATTGAGATTTATGAGGATGCAGCCTTTGGAGGAATAAGATTGCGAATTATGTGGGTACAATCTTTGGAGGAATAAAATGGAGAATTATGAGGGTGCAGTCTTTGGAGGAATAAGATTAAGAATTTTCTGGGTACAGCCTTTTGAGGAATAAGATTGAGAATTTTCTGGGTGTAGCCTTTGGAGGAATAAGATTGAGAATTATCTGGGTGCAGTCTTTGGACATCTACATAGGAAACCTTCTATTTGGGGACTTCCTCGTGTCATGTTTTGTCACATCTATTTAAATTACATTAGAACCAAAATAAATGTTTGCATTAACAGCCCTTACCTTAAGAGTTCTATCTGTAGAACCGGCAACTTTCTCCTTTGGCTTATCCTACAGGCTGCCTTCTGAGAATCAGAAGAGAACAACCAACTTCGATCATTTGAACATGGAGCATCAACTAACACCTAGGGAAAAAGAGGATACATAATGCAAATATGTACTGAAAATACATCCTCAGACACAAAGTATATAGGGAAGCTATGTAAAACATGATCAAAAATAGCAAATAAAGACATTTCTTTTAAAGCCAAAAATACACCATGATAATTCTTCTTTATGACATTTCTTTACTAATACTTTCAACAAATTTCCTGTGCACTTTCAGTGTTTGGATTTTTGGGGAGAGAG
>NW_005370315.1:993662-1009211 GCF_000412655.1 Myotis brandtii | reverse complement strand
GGAAGAACTAAAAATCTACTAATGTCCACTAATATTTCATATACTTGACAACTATAGCAAAAGATTTTATTAAAGTGACTCATTTTAAACAGATATTATATTTCTGCATTCTCAGCATTTATTTTTAGTAACTAATATTTCAATTTCAGTTTACTGAAATGTTCTTTTTCTTCAACTATCATATTCTGATATGAAATGTTACCAAATTGGAGCAATACAATGCACATGTTTGTATAGTGACACAAGTAATATCTGATCTTTTCCTAAATATCTTTGAAGTAACTGGAAATTAAAAACATTCTCTAATCTCCAATCCCAATGTTACCGCTTCCTTTGAACCATGCTGACCATCAAATGAAAACTACTTCCAGGTTCACTTATCAGAATTTCCCAGGGTACTAAGAAACTGTATCAGGCTCTGTCTGGAAAACAGATGGAAAACAAAACAAAACAAAACAACACAACAGTGGTGTCACTGGGAGTCCATCCGTTTGTCACAATGTAATAAAGTACCTTGTCAAACTTTTCAGGCTGGGCATCTCCCATTTCTCTGCCATCCAATTCAGACACTTTAATTACATTTTCCAAAGGCTCCGGGATGAAAGATTCTAACGTCTGCCTCAGCCACCTCAATCTCAGACTATCATACTCATTACAATGAAGATAACCTAAAGATAAAGAATTTAAAAGTTTTAAAATGAATGCAATGGAATTGTTGAAATTCTACTTTTGGTTGACTAAATTTAAAAAGAAATAAATGTATTATATTTATGCAGAAATAGGGCTCAAAGGTAAATATTATTCTTAAAAAAACAGAAACTTACACACACTACATAAAACATTAATAGTTTTGCTTTTATACAGCTTCTCAGGAACTCTCAGTATTTACTCATTCAAACTTAATTTTGGAAGTAAAAACCTGTAATATACAATACCTCAATTCTCCCTTAAAGCTGTTAAGAGTAAATGACATATTCTATTACATATACACAGCTCCTTCTAGGACAGAACAGCTTCATGTTAAATAAAGGAAGATATGTGGTATGTGAGGAAACGCATGTAAAATGCAATTATCACTATGGTTAGAAAGACATGGGTCCAAGTTATGAGCTGTGAGACTTCAGTGGGTGGGGTATAGAGAGAGCATAGTTAAGCCAAACAAAGGGATGATTCACATCTGGGGCAGGATGGAGCAGGACAGTGCAAGATTTCATTATGCTACTCAGAATGGAGCACAATTTAGAACTCCCTGTTGATTTCTTGAATTTTCCATTTAATATTCTGAGATCATGGTTAATCTTGGGCAACTGAAACCACAGAGAGAGAAAATGTGGATAAGGGAAAACTACTTTACAGAAGGCACTTAGTAAATGCCTCTCTCCCTAATAAAATCGATGTTTTGATTTTCCTTTATTTGAATATATATATTTTCATTGTGCTATAAGTTATATGTAATATAATTACATAATAGATATTTAAATACAAGTATTTTTTTTAAATTCATACAAGTATAAAAAAACACATTAAAAATTACCTGAAACTTTGTCTTCAGATAATTGCCATTTAATATTTTGATAAATAAGCATACTGTATCTCTTTATACATATACCAGCACAAAAGTTTACACAAATAGGATTATCTTTTGTGGTATCATTTTTTCATGTCATTCTTCATCTACCCCTTCCACCAACTGCCCAACCACTCCCTCAAAAGGAACCTATATAATTATTTATATATCCAGGATTATATGTATACACATCTCTGCCCCCTTACTCTCCACATACGTCTACTTCAAAGGGAATACCATCAAGTTAAGTGGTAGAGATATAATTTTTAAAGGCTGCTAAGTGGTACACGGAATAGATGTGTCATCCTTTATTCAACTATTACCAACTATTGGGCATTCACATTGTTGTCAGTAATAACAACATTCAATAAACATCCTTGTTTATTTTCATAATGTGGTTTTACTATTAGAGGTAGTACCAGAGGAATGGATAGGTTTGAGTAGGGAAATTATTAATTTTAGTAAATACTACTACCATGGCCCTCCACCAAACTCCCACAAGAAGTGTTATTATTAGCCTGGCATGGGATGCGATGTTGTGGTGTAATCCTTGATCTCTTAACAATTGAGCATCTTTCCATTTGTCTATTCACCATTTGGTTTTGCTTTTCTGTTAAGTGCCTATTCTTAGCTTTTGCCCCCCTTTTTTCTATTGTATTATTTATATTTTTCTCATTAACAAGACATATATTATAGTTATTAACCCTTTATCTTCCATCTGATTTATAAATGTTTCCTAAATTGTCTTCTGAATTCATTTGAAGTATCTTTTTAAATACATATTTCACAATGTTCTTATGGTCAGTCATATCACTTTTATAATTTTGGTCTTAAAGTGTTCTTTTCACCGTTTGATTTTCATCTGATTTAACTAAACATTCAAGCAGATCACATTTGTCACCAACCTACACAGGACAGGAACCAGCTTACCAAGAGGGCAGGGTGAGACACTGCTCATTCATGGAAGGCCTTCTGATAGTCCATTCAGGATGAGACTCACATTGGGCAGGTGGAGCTGTCCTGGCTTAAAAGCCCCACGTCCCACAGGTGCCCATACCTTGTCTAACAACTCCACAGGCATAGCTTCCAGGGCCCCCACAAGGGACATGCTAAGTTAAGAATCACTGCACTTAGGGTTTATTTATTCTTTCTCCCAGTGCACATGCATTTTACCAATCAGGTCATTTTTATCAGAAGCAATGTTGCCTAGAAACATCGTGATAATCTCTGCCAGGTTACCAGGGAAGCAAAGTAAGAGAACTAATTGAAGATGAAACTCTATTGCAGAGGGGGATACATTTTTGTAAACCCTTGTCTCAAATACATACATGTATGTACAAACGTGTGTATGTGTATACACATCTCTATATATTTGTAACGTGTTATCTTCTTCTGATTGTCACTCTATTGTTAAAAACTTTTAATTGACTTCCCATCATCCATTAAATAAAATTCAGGCACCTAGCCTTCAATTCCAGGTCTGTGATATTGAAACCTCAAGACAACCTTTCCATTTTAACCTTTCACTATTCACCAACATACCCTGTACTCCGCCAAACCTGGCTGACTAGTCTGTTTCTCAAACATATTTTGTGCCTCTACTATAGAACTTACCATACTTTTATCTCGGATGAGAGGTGTTCAAGTGTATTGCTTATCTTTTCTACTACCAGGACTCCAAATTTCTATATGGCAAGAGCTCAGAAGATGGCATCAATTTTGTTAAAGGGAGGAAGAGATAGAAAATCAACTTAGAGCTGCATATGCACAGGTAGGATATTTTTTATTATTTAGTTTTCATGTTTATTTTGAATGGTTTCTGGAGGATTTGCTAATGAAGCTTATGGAGAGGTGTCTAAAAGTTGTGTCTTAGCCTGGCATCACTTGAACACAGCTTAAGACAAATGTTTATGTTATCAAAAGGGTGCAATCCCAGGAAAGCATGAGTGAGAGAAAAAAAGGAAGTCAGTCATTCAAGGAGGGAGCACTAATGTAAGAGGGTCTGTAACCAAGCTGACTACAGCTTAGCTCAGTCTCTCAGGATATGTCCATAGTCTGGAATTACTGAGCCTTGGAAGAAAATACAAAGAACAATCTGCTAGTTTCTTCCTGTCTCCAGCCTTTCCTTGGTTAATGTTCATTCCAAGTGTTGGTAACTCCCACACACAGTGGGTCTGAGTTACCTGGCCCTTCCAGGCACATGCTAAGGAAGCCAGAGAGTGCCAAGGCGAGGTATTGCAAGCACTCAGGCGTGGTCATCTCTGCTTGTCAGCTGGCCCCCTTCCAGAGGCTCCTCGATTGGTGGCAGTGGTAGCATTGGCAGCAGACACCTGCGGGAAGGCCATGAGCCTTGGCTAGGTTTCTCCAGTCTGGAAATAAATCAAAGCAACTCAAGCTTTGAGGTGAGGGGTGGGAAGGAACACTAAGCCAAGCAAATCTGTGTGGTTCATAAACTGGGGCAAAGAGAGCCCCCCAAAGTTACTCCCTGTCTCCGCCACTGCTTAGTAGGTACCAAGAGCCGCAAAGGGAAAAAACAAACAAACATGTCTTTAATTATCTTCAATTCTATTTCTCCATTTTATGGTTTACAGATTTCATAGTCTATTTCTAGTCTTTTAATAGTAACCCTTAAGGTTTTAACATGGATATGTAAAAGAAAAATCTAAATTAAGTAAATCTTTACAATTCTTCCTAAAAGATTCTTATAAGAATCTTGTAAGAATCCTTACCCAATTAGATGCCACTGTTATTATATATGTGGGTTTTATTTGGCTTACATTTTTAACTGCACAAAACATTATCATTGGCTTCTATAGTCAATGCCTGTTAGATTTTCCCATCTGCTTTGCTCTTTATTTTTTGGTATCTTCTATCTTTCAACTAGGATAGAGTTTTTCTTTTTCCTGACGCATATCCTTCAGAATTGTTGGTGGCAAACTCTTATCTCTTTCTCTTTGTCTTAAAAAAAGGGGGCGGGGAGGCGGGATTTCACTTTTTTTCCTCCAAGATTTTTAGGTGACTATACTTCAGGAATCACAGTCATCTCTTCTTAGCCCATTGAAATCATCATTCCTCTGAATGCGGGGTTTCCGTTGTTACTCTCAAGGTCAACTCTCAGTCTAACTGTTGTTCCTCTGCAGGTAAAATTTCCTCCCTGGCTTCAATTAAGATCTTTTTAGTTTCAGTGTTCTGCAACTTCACATAATGGTATACATTGCCTTAATTGTGGTTCCAAAATTTCAGAGGGTATTTCCCACCCTCTCCCACCACCAAAGTTGAACACAGTTTCTTTTCAGTCCCTTGGAGAGGACAATTTCTTCCTAGTTTACCTGACATGGAGAGAACAGCACTTTTATGTAACTTAATCTAGTAGATGTTCTATTTAGGCAGTTTCTGGCTTTGTCTTCTATTCCTGCATTTTCATGAAGTAATAAAAATCAACATGTAAGTTTTTTCAGATTAAGTAAATGCACTCAAGTAAGTCAAAAGCCACCTTCAATGCTCAATTTACCCTCTAGGTTCCTCCTATCTCTTAGATTTTGGCCATTGAGTATTTGAAAATGATTAATACATTTAAAAAGATTTTGTCTTTCTTTAATATTATACCCTACCCTTTTTGGTTGTTTTCAGCAGGAGGGTTGGTTATGGTACCTAGTCTGCCATATCTCAGGAAACAGAAGTCTTAGTAATTTCTATATCCCTCACTGCTCTACACCTACCATCCAATGCCTTTCATAAAATATGTACTCACTAAATGTGATTGAGTTTATTTGAAACATGCCATTATAATAAAAATACTTAAACATAATAGAATATTTACTACAACTGAAAATCAGGTAGTTTTTCATTAAATGATAGTTTTAGTAACAATTCTCAATTCAGTGCTTTAAAACAGCTCCCAGTTGAAATATAATTTTATTATAAATTACTGTTTTGCTTAGAGAATTTAATTTTAAATAGTCTTAGGTTGGTTAAACTTTTAAAAATATGCACTATAAGGCATCACAACCCAGGTTTCATATAAATATTAAGTCTTATTACACTGAGATAAATTTCATGCTGAGATTGTCAAAAACTAAACAAAATATTGATGTTTTTAATCTAAGTAGAAGGGGAGAGGTGAATTTAACAAATTCCTGAAAGAGTCATTAAGGCATTTATACATGCTAGCCTTCGGTCCATGAAAAGGAACTAAAAAAAGAAGTTTCACTCATTAATTTATTTTGGTACACATAATTTAGGGAAAAAAAACAATTCTGCTTATTTTTTGTCCTGCTAATTATTCCTTGGAGCCATAAGTCATAATGTGATTGTTTCTTTGTTTGTCTAGTTGAATTTATTGGGGTGACATCCTATATAACAAATGGGTAATGTGTAATTTGACAGTCACGTCCTTGCACAAGATGGCAGCCCCCATGTGGTCCAAGATGGTCACCACAAGATGGCCTGCAGGGGAGGGCAGTTGTGGGCAATCGGGCCAGAAGGGGAGGGCAGTTGTGGGCAATAGGGCCAGCAGGGGAGGGCAGTTGTGGGCAATTAGGCCAGCAGGGGAGGGCAGTTAGGGGCGACCAGGCAGGCAGGCAGGCAGGTGAGCGATTAGGAGCCAGCGGTCCAGGATCGTGAGAGGGATGTCCGACTACCAGTTTAGGCCCGATCCCCGGGATTAATATTTGACAAAGGAGGCCAGAACATACAATGGGGTAAAGATAGTTCATTCAAAAAATGGTGTTGGAAAAGCTGGACAGATACATGCAAAAAAATGAAAATAGATCACCTTTTTAAATGATATACAAGAATAAACTCAAAATGGATTAAAAAACTTAATGTTAGACTTGAAACCATAAAAATCCTACAAGAAAATATAGGAAGTAAAACTTCGGACATCTCTCGTAGCAATATTTTTTCTGATGTATCTCCTTGGGCAAGGGAAACAGAAGAAAAAATAAACAAAAAGGACTAAATCAAACTAAAAAGTCTTTGCATAGCAATGGAAATCAACAAAATGAAAATATAACCCACTGAATGAGAGAACATAATCACTGATACATTTGATAAGGGATTAATATTCAAACTTATAAATAACTTTTAAAACTCAACACCAAAAAAACCCAAACAATCCAATTAAAATATTGGCAAAGGACCTGAGTAGACACTTCTCCAACGAGGACATACAGATGGCCAACAGACATATGAAAAGATGCTCAACATCACTAATCATCAGAAAAATTAAAACCACAATGAAATATCACCTCACACCTGTCAGAATGGCTATCAGCAATAAAATTAACAAACAACAAGTTTTGGCAAGGATGTGGAGAAAAGGGAACTCTCATGCACTATTTGTGAGAATAGAGATTGGAGGATTGGAGTAACCACTGTGGAAAACATTATGGTATTTCCTCGTAATATGATTGTTTTATATGTCCTTTTCTATGTAAAAATTGTAATAATGATACTGTCCATATAGTAAACGAGCTGAAAAAGCTATCTGGAAACAATGTAACAAATTTACACAAAAATACAAAATGGTAATAATGAATTTTAAAATACATTTGAGAGTATAAATACCCTAAGGTTCTGTTATTAATCACCTGTTATGGACCGGGCACAGTGCTAGTTGTTACAGACACAAAGGTAAACCTCCAGGAGCTGGCTAATGGAGGATGTTGGACAAGACAGCAGTTGAGTAACACTGGGAGAATGTAGAACAGAAGCAACAGCTAATATTTTAGTGAAAACTTGCCACTCACCTAGGGCAATTTAGGCAACTTCTTTTTGTTTTGTTTAAAATGGGGACAATGCCCAAATAATGAGTTGCAGCATTAAATGAGATCATATGCACTGTGTTCCTCAGAGCCCTAGGACTTCAGAAAGATGTTTATAAGGAGATTCAATCTAACATGCTGGAAGCAGAGACTACTAAAAATGTTTGAAAAACACAGATTTATGCAATGTGATTAATTTAGTCCTTGGCACATATTGAGTGTTCCAAGTTGGTTTTTATTTTTATTATCCCACAAAGAAGATGCAACTAATGCAGGGAATTTAGGGAAGTGGATTCTTGAGTGAAAACCTGAAGAATGGAAAGGAGTTAGTAGGAGAAGAGGGGAGAAATAGCACCTATAGGGTATGAAGGAAGCCAAGAGCAATTCACAGTAAAGAAAGGAATCTTTTTAATCTTCTCTATCACCAAAGATTAACCTGATGTCAAAAATATATCACTAACAACAAAGAGAATTTCATGCCTGGAGAGATACAGCATGAAACTGATCAAGCCACTCTGCCAAAGTAAGTCATTCTTCATGTATTATTGTTTTCCTATTTTGAATCTGAACTGTTTGCTCTTTTTCTATAAACACCAGGACTTATCACAGACTGTGTTGACCAAAACAAACAAACAAACAACAACAACAACAAAACCAATGGATAGTCTGTCACTGTGCTTACAGGTGGGAGCAGCTAGACCAACAGAGAAGTAGAATCATTTTTTTTTTAATCAACCTCAAACATGAGCTTTTTAATCCTTCAAAGCTGTAAGCCTCTTGGCCCAGAATAAAGTTCAGTACTGATCCAAAGAAATTTGGTGTATAAATGCACATTTAGCCAAGCCATCACTTTAAATTTTGCTTATAAAAGCTTTGATTAGCATTGCTTCTGCATTCCAAATTCAAGCACTATAGCTAACCTAATTTGGGCTTTGAGCATCAGCATGAAGACATCTGTACTTCTTAGTAAACCATTATCATTAGTCCTACTTAGATGAAAAGCTACTTTACTTGGACCACTGCCTGTAGTTCATTACCCTTGATGTAAGAACAGAAGATTCTTCTCCACTTCAAAGTCCTAGAATATATCAATTTGTCTTAGGATCCCTCAATCACCTTCAAATCATCTTCCCTACCATAAGCAGGTAAAATATTTACAGCCTACTAATAAAGATAATTTAAGATTAAAACGCCCTCTCTTTAAAATGATACCAAAAATTGACATTTCTTTTCCACCTTTTGCAATACTAAAAATTCTATTTTCAAAACTGATGTAACAGCCAAAATAAGAATACTGTCAAAGAATACAGCGTGAAAGTAAAGCCCAGTACTCCTTATGACACATGATTCCATAAAACTTCAGCTTAAATTATTACAAAATAATCTCTTTTGTTATTTCTTACATAAAAATACAGCAAGCTGTAATATCAGAGTTTTAATCACCATTCTGAAACACACAGGATGTTTGCTCTTAAATATACTGTTAACTATATATTTGTACCAAAGCTTAGTACAACTGGATTCCTGGTTCTCATAAAAATATTTGTAATCTGTTTCAACAGGGAATGCTCTCCAATGGAGATATAAATGAGCAGTCTTCAAACTGGGATACGCATGGCCCGGGGATACACACAATGTTCTAAGGGATATATGGGCGTGGACAGTTTCATAAGAATCAATTTTCAGATCAACTTTCTAAAGGAGGAGAAGGCTTGAGTCAGGGCACCTTCACCAACTTTACATATGGGGAGCCAACTTCCTACCCATCCAGAACCTTATTACTGAAAACTGTGCCAGGGCATAGGAACCTCCAAAGCACCAAAGTTCAACACATTGGAGCCTTGGCTGAGAAAGTGAATGAGTCCAACAACTAGGTGACAGACACAGCCTTTTGTAACTGAGATGGTTCCAATACTTTGCCTTCAACAAAATAAAAAGGGAACCTAGAGAGTGCTCACCTAGCTGATAATTAAAATAAAGCTTGATGAAAGATAACTGTGTGATGTGGGTTATAACTCAGGAACTTAAAAAACTAGGAATCTACTATATAACACAGCTCCCACTACTTCCATCTTCTTACCTATGTGAACAATAGCATTTGCATTTATAAAAACAAAACCATCATACAAACAAAAGAGATAGAATTAATGCTAAACCCCATCTCATCTAGCTATAAGTAATTTTTTTAAGTCCCATGGTCTCATTAAAAAAATGATGATGAATGTTGACTAATTACTTTTAACAAATATTTATGAAAATATATATTATATACATTTCATCATTTTTGTACTAGGAATAATGGTAAATGACAATTCACTTCAAAAGAACTTTAAATCTTTAGAATTGCATTGTCCCACTTGTGGGCTGGTTCAAATGAAATGAGCTGTAAATATAAAATACACACTAATTTTGGAAATTTTCTAAGAAAATAAGAATGCAAAATATCTCATTAAAATTTTTATTCTGATTTCATGTTGAAATGAAATTTTGGATGTACTGGATTACAATGTATTATAAAAATTAACTTCATCTGTTTCTTTCTACCTTTTTAATGAGATGAAACGGACCAAAGTTTTGCAACCCTAGAGCTGACTTTTGGGATATTGACTTTAGTACTCAGAAAGGACATTTTGATACCGTTGTAATCAACCTAGTTATTAATAACAGAAAAGGAGCAAAAGAAAGGCCAAATATTATAGGTGTGCCATTTGTGCAGATTTGCCAGGGAGCTGCAGTTTAACACTCCCCAGGGAATCACCAGTTTATCCCCACAGATTGCTGGGGGAAGGGACTGGACAAGGGGAGAATAGACGCATGCCCAGTAAAGTCTGGGTGAAATAGGGAAGGTACTTGTCTGTCAATCACACCTGGGAACAGGTCATTGGCCAGAATGGGCATGGCCACAGCAAAAGCTCAAAATTTGGGATATTTAATCCCCAAAGCAAAGGAGTTTGCTCTCTTGGTTCCTCTTGGCTGATTATTCCTGGCTTGCAGGGCTCTGGCTCCTGCTTCCTGGCATTCTCCTGCGCGGCCCACGGCCATGTGGATCCCACACACAATGGACTAATGAACTGCAACTAGCCTGATGCTGAACTGGACCCAGCTGCAATATGGAATGGAAACTGCACACTGGCTTTCTCTTTAGCTCTACCAAATCCCCAACTACACTTCTTCCAGGACTGGATTAAGGGAAATGGCATGTTTCAAACACAGAGATGAAAGTCTATACAAATAAAAATCACTTATCCTCCTGTGTGAATCTCAGAAAATTCTTTTTCTTAAGATACTGTAAGGACTCCACCCCCAGCACAATAACAACTTGATTCTCCCCTTTTCCTGTCCATAAAATTCAGATGGAAAGACTTGCTGTAGGAAAGAAATCTTAGCTTACTCATCTTACCCTAATTTGAATTAAGTGTGATGGATAGGAGGGCTCCAAGCAGGGGCCTGGTAACTAGATTACTCCTTGTGTCCCCCTGATTCTGGGTTGCCTAGTAAGAATGTGCCTATGGCCTGGTCGGTGTGGCTCAGTGGTTGAGAATCGACCTATGAACCAGGAGTCACAGTTCCATTCCCAGTCAAGGCACATGCCCTCATTGCAGGTTCGATCCCCAGTATGGGGCATGCAGGAGACAGCCAATCAATGATTCTGTCTCATCATTGATGTTTCTATCTCTCTCTTCCTCTCCCTTTCTCTCTGAAATCAATAAAAATATATTTTAAAAAAATGCACCGACAAAGCTTGTTCTGCTCTTCCTCAACTGGCTGTGAAATCTCAGACTCCTGCCTCCTTTCTCCTTTGTCCACAAAGACATAAAAACTTCAACAGCCCAATGCATTTTGGGGTCTCATATTTCATGACAACCCCTGGCATGTAATAAACTTTGGACGTTTTCTCCTGTTAATCTGTCTTTGTTAATTTGATTATTGTAGGAAATAGGCCTCTGTGATCCATCTTCAGCATAGACCACTTTTAGAGAAAACTAAAAGCATGTGGCCAGTTGGTTACTGAAGTTTCCCAGGACAAAAAGGAAGTAGGGAGGAGGGGAGAGGGTATAAGAACAAAGAACTGTATATGTGACCAGTAGCACATTTTCCAGGAAGATCCGCCACAGCTAAACAAAGGGAGGTGGAGACAACTAGAAAGGCCTCAACTCATTTATTTTTAAATAACCCAATGGGAGACAACAGACCTAGGCGACGTTTGGGGAAAACTGTTAACCCCATAGTACTCAACCAATGAGGAACTGGGGGAGGGACTCTCAGACACTAGGAATAAATAGCCTGTGATCACCGCTTCAAGTGTGTGCCTGTTCAACCAGACAACTGATCTTGCAAGACCGCATTAAAAGTCTTGTTTTCGCCATTCCTGTCTCCGAGTCCATTATTTGAATTTGTACAAGTGAACGTTTCTTACAATTATTAACTGGGGAAAAACATAAAACTATTTGTTTAGCCCTCAAAAGACTACTCAAAAGTTTTAAATTATATGTAAACTTGGGGCCCAGTGCATGAATTCATGCACCTTTAAAGGAACTATGGGCCTTGAGGATAAGGTGGGTACAGGGGCGGGTCTCGGCCCATCCTCCACGCCCCCACCCAGCCCCTCCTGCCACGGCCCTTGGTTCCCTGTCTGCCAGCAGCCCCTCTCCCACTGCTGCTACCGCCACTCCCACACAGTGACGGCGCTGGCCCCACTTGCACCTGCTGACAGCACAGAGCGATTGGGGCTGGCACCAGCAGCGGGTGCAAGCGAGGCCAGTGACATCAGCAGGTGCAAGCAGCGGCTGCTGCCCAAATCGCCCCTCAGGAGCAGAGGGAGGTGGAGAAGCCCTCAGAAGCAATTGGGGCCGGGAGCCGCCGCTCGCACCCGCTGATGGCATGGAGCAATGGTGCGAGCGGGGCCGGTGCTGGCAGCAGGTGCGAGCGCTGAGCAGGACCACAGCACGCAGGAGCAAAGAATTTTCAGTAACCACCAGAGGCTCGCCCCGCGGTGGCCTGGCGCCTCCGCTCACCTGCTCCACCATTCCACTGCGGCCGATGCCTGCCATGTTTCACACACTGCCACCTGCTGCCAATGTCTGCCATGTTCCACACGTGCCCCATGGTGGTCAGCGCACGTCATAGCGACCGGTTGTTCGGTTGTTCCGCTGTTTGGTCTATTTGCATATTAGGGTTTTGTATATATATATATATATATATAGATGTCACATTATATTTCTACTAGAGGCCCGGAGTACGGGATTCGTGCACTGGTAGGGGACGTGGCCTGCAGGGATTGGCCCACTGTGGGAGCGCTGCTCATCCTGGTCAGCCGAGTGGCTGTGGACCTGCCATCTGAGTGGCTGCTCCCTGGTCCGGCATCTTCCGTGGAGCCAGAGCACTCGCCTCTCCAGGGGACCCGATCGAGGCTGGGCCCCGGGACAATAGCACTGAGAGGCAGCGGAGTAGGTCTCAGTCCCGTGGTGGCCACAAACCCGCCTCCCAACTTCCAGGGTCAGCTCTGTGAGCCTCACGGCAGCACTGTACAGCCTGTGGGTGTCTGGAGGAGGCATCAGGGAGTGAGGAGGAGGAGCCTGGGGCAAGGAGACGATGATCACAGCCCAGGTTCCTTTCTGTCGGCCTGGGGTTCGCAGTGGGAGCAGCTGCTCATCCCGGTCAGCTGAGAGGCGCTCCCACTGTGGTAGCGCACTGACCACTAGGGGGCAGCTCCTACGTTGAGTGTCTGCCCCCTTGTGGTCAGTGTGCATCATAGCACACTGGTCGACCGGTCGTTCTGATCGTTCTGCCATTTGGTCACTGGGCTTTTATTATATAGGATTGAACAGAATTGCCATAGAACCTTATGGTCCAATGATACAAAAAAATGATTTTAAATGTATATGTTTCTGCTTCATAGTACTATTACAAGGAAGTCAATATGACTCTTAAGTATAAATGTAATAAAATTTTTTAAATCTTTGTTATTGGTTTATCAGAATTCATATTATCTGATAGATTTTCATTCCCAACATGTAATTTTGTTCCCAATTACCTGCTCGTATTAAGTAACTGGGGAAAAATACTATTTACACTGAATTCCTCAGCTAAAATTTCCATTCTCTCCATATTGTCCTGGTTTCATGCTTTCAAAGTCTACAAATTCAATCTCACGTTTCTCCCCCAGATGTGTTAAAAGCACTTTATACAGATGGACATTGAAAAGTGGTTGATAACTGAAAGCAAAGCACACTACCTGGACAAGCACACTGCAGCAGAGCAATTGATTTGCCTCCAGGAGCAGCACACAGATCCAGAACCTTCTCTCCGTCCCTTAATTCAAGAGCCAGTACTGGGAGAAGAGAGGCAGCGTTCAGGAGATAGTATTTTTTTAGGGTTCCAATTTGGTGTCTTTCTGAAGGTATCCGGTGGGGAATTCTGCTAAGATAACACTTCATTGATTTAGGATAATAGGGTAAAGATCCTTGAAAGAGTGTGTGATAGCCCTTGAAATGTAAATCCTTTTCCAGTTCAAAAGGGTAATTGAATCGGTTAAGAAGAACAGCATGTTGCCAGCATGATGGAGATATTAATATATCCCTAGAAATACAAAAACAAAAGAATGTTATTATAAACGCTAATACAATTTTATATTACTAATCTAGGAACTGTGGTCCTAGTTTTACATTTTACTTACCTGAGATTTTCAGAGCCAAGATCAGTATTACTGACTTTCCTTTTGCCTCAGGCTCCGATATGACTCAACCCAGCATTTATAATCCTGTCTTTATTTAAATCTTTGACATTTTGTTCATCTTTTGGTTTTTCCTTTTATATCAATTTTGGCCATTAAAATATTATTTATGTTGAGTATAGATAAATAAATGTTAGGTGCCCTTAAAATTCTGCAACGTTGAGGAATGCCTCGCTTGCCTCAGCTTAGTCCCTCCCTGCAGAATATCTTGCCAAAAAAACACACACAAAACATGGCCTGCCTTTACATACCTCTAAATCCATCAAAATAGATTCTAGTCAATCATTCTTTGCACAAGGAAGTGTTTTTCTTAGAGACAAAATTTAAAACCTGAGACTATTAATATCAGAAGGAAAATTACTATCATTAAAGGGTGTTTAAATTATGTGTTAAAATTTTCCTTATGAAGATAAGAGTATGGAAAGCTAACTACAGTGAACTGTACAGTAACAGAGTTAATGAAGTGATCAGTGGATGGCTTAAAAATCTCTTACGGATGGTGCAGGCTCTCACCCCTTCCCGCAGCAAATTTACCTTCCTAATGTTTTATTTAGTCCAACAGTTAGGTCTCTTGACAATCACAGGTTCACATCAACTGGCAGATGATACAGCAGGAAATATTTAATTGATCTATGAGCTGACCTTTCTAGCTGAGTTATTTGGCAGCCTCATTAACCATCGTCAATTAAATAAATTCCAGCTGCTGCTCACCCTGCAGGTGTCCATGTGAGGAATGGCTGAATTGAAATGTAACACCTGTGACTTGAAGTGTGCCACGTGAATTTCCATCAGGAGCTTATTTGTAAGTCTGCTTTCTCCTTTTTATTATGATGATGCATCACATGAGCCCCGTGCATCTGTTTCAGTATTCTAGAGGATGACAAACCCTTTCTTTAATAATGTGCTTCACAAACTTTAGCATGCATCAAGTGTCTGTAAAAGACTACTGGGCGCTAATGCCAGAGTTTCTGATTCAGTAGGTTGTAGCTGGGACCTGAGAATTTGTATTTCTAGTTAGGTCTCATATGATACTGATACTGCAATCCCAAGACCACTTTGGGGACCACTGCATTAAGATGAACCTCAAAGGGAAATCTGTGAATGCCACTAATGTAAATCTTATGTCAGTCCATCCTAATCTTAACTCTGCAAACAGGGTAAAAATCTACCCAAGGTTCTGAGTCACGTAGTAACAGGGAAATAATAATTAGAAACATAATTAATACCGACTGGAGTGGCTTGGCTTACATCATGTGTCCACCCCTTAACTGACAAGGGTAGAAAACTTCCAATTGGTTAATATCTGACAGGGCAAATCTCCATTCTTTTTTTTTTTCTTCATAATTTCCAAATCTACTTTATTATTATTATTATTAAATCTTTATTGTTCAGATTATTACATTTGTTCTTTTTTCCCCCCATAACTTCCCTCCACCCAGTTCCCACCCCACCCTCCGCCCTCACTCCCCACCCACTGTCCTCAT
>NW_005370315.1:990460-992758 GCF_000412655.1 Myotis brandtii | reverse complement strand
CTTTCCTCCATTTCTGTCATTTGTGTCCTGTTTCTTTGTCTCGGCATTTTTTTATGCTTCGCTGTGTCGATAGAGTGGCTTTCTGTGCTAAGTGTCCCAATTACCTGAGGTAGACACTCTTGGTGCACCCCCTTGTGGTCTTTGTGCACAGTCTTGTTGTAGTTAAGCCTTGATTGTTGTAGGTATCACTGGGAGGAATTGGCCTCCAGGCCAATTGGCTGTGAGAATCAGCTGTGTCTGCAGTGGGAGAACTTCTGTCCTGGAGCTCTAGGGAGGTGCTAATCTAGCCTCTGCCTGAGGCTATCCAGCAAATGCCTCCGTGCAAGGCTTGGGCGGGGCGGGTCCCAGGGGATCAACAGGGCAGGCGGAGCGAGCAGTTATGGCTGCTCTCAGTCTTGCCTTCAGAGGCCCCGCTTCTCAGTGTCCAGGCAATCGCTGCAAGTACCTCCGAGAGAAAGCCCTCATCAAGTTCCGACCGATGCCAGACAGTCCGCTTCTCCCGTATGAATCTAGGTCCCCAGAGACTCGCCCAGAACTGGAGCTCGCCTGAGACTCTCAGTCTTGCCTTCAGAGGCCCCGCTTCTCAGTGTCCAGGCAATCGCTGCAAGTACCTCCGAGAGAAAGCTGCCCTCAAGTTCCGACCGATGCCAGACAGTCCGCTTCTCCCGTATGAATCTAGGTCCCCAGAGACTCGCCCAGAACTGGAGCTCAGAGCCTGAGACTCCCTCCCAATTGAAAAAGACAACCACGCCCTCAGCCGCCAGCCCGCTCCGCGTGCGCCTCTGTACCTTAGTATTTTACTTCCGCACTGCAGCTCCTCTGAGTCTCGGTATGTTTTTCTCTTTCCTTCTAGTTGTAAAATTTCCACTCAGCCAGCCTTCCTGTGGTTCTGGGTGATGTCCGTTCCATCTTTTAGTTGTATTTTTGAAGTGGTTGTGCGAGGCAGCAATCTCTGGTGTTTACCTATGCGGCCATCTTGGTTTCTCCTTCCAAATATACTTTATGTTTATTCTTTCAGATGAACTTTAGAATCAGGTAGTCAGTTTAAAATAATTATAAAATATTTGTATAGCTAGTTAGTAACTTTGATTAGAATTATATTAAATACACTAAATTTGGGGAGAATTAACACCTTTATTGTATTCAGTACTTCCAAACCTAACCACAGTATTTATTCACCTTTCTTTCAGATCCCTTAGTAAAGATTATTAATCTTGCACAGTTCCTTTTAGCCTTATTGTATAAAAGGACTGTTAGCTTAGGAACACAACCGATTTTTGTATATCATTCACTATCTTGAAGGATGAGGAGGAATTTGCCATAGGACGCAGTGAGAAAGGAAATTCTAGGGTGAAGGCAGTGGCACATGTCCAGGCACCAGGTTACGAAGGACAGTGAATTTTGGGAATTAAAAGCAGTCCATTGTGACTTGTGAGAGACAATCATATGGGTGAAATATAATATGATAAAGTTTTAAAACTGTACCTTATAAGTGATGGGAAGTCACTGGAAGAGTTTAGGGGGGAAGCTTGTTAGACCCAAAAACAAGTGCTTATTGCAGAGGAAGGCAAGAATCTTCTGAAAGTATCTCTCATTCTTTAACAACACCATCAAAATAAAGCCCTACTTAGAACAAATACATTTTCTGATCCCTCCTAACTCACACCCAGCCCTACTAAAGTTCTAGAATTTCCTGTACCAAGTTTTCTTCAGTCTTTACCAGGTTTAATATAAAGTGTTCCCTCTGCCTAGAATGAACTCTCCTCTTTCACCCACTTGTAGCCTGGCTGGCTCTCCTACTCTCTACTGGAGGGCAATTCAGGCTTTATTTCCCCAGGGAAGGCTTTCTACCTACCCAATCCACCTCACCCAGATTATATTAATAACTAGAGGCCCGGTGCACAAAAATTTGTGCACTCGGGGGGTCCCTCAGCCCGGCCTGTGCCCTCTCGCAGTCTGGGACCCTTCTGGGGATGTCCACCTGCTGGCTTAGGCCCAATCCAAGCTGGCAGTCAGACATCCCTCTGGCAGCCCGGGAGGCCTCGCGGGATGTCCACTTGCCAGCGGGGAGCAGGCCTAAACTGCAGTCGGACATCCTTAGCGCTGCTGAGGAGCCTCTCCCGCCACCACCGCTGTGCTGGCAGCCGTCAGCCTGGCTTGTGGCTGAGCAGAGATCAGGGGGCACTGACCACCAGGGGGCAGCTCCTGCATTGAGCGTCTGCCCCCTGGTGGTCAGTGTGTGTCATAGTGACCAGTCATTCCCAGTCGTTCTGCTGTTAGGGTCAATTTGCATATTAC
>NW_005370315.1:966914-990270 GCF_000412655.1 Myotis brandtii | reverse complement strand
ATTTATCTTCTATAATTGAAACTTTGTAGCCTTGAGCGGAGCTCAGGGCCGGCCAGGGCAGTTGGGAAGCTTGGCTTCCTCCATTGCCGGGGGCAACCCAAGCCTCCTGCTCGCTCCAGCTCCGTGGCCGCCGCCATCTTAGTTGGGTTAATTTGCATACTTGCTCCTGATTGGCTTGTGGGTGTGAGTGTAGCAGAAGGATGGTTAATTTACATGTTTCTCTTTTATTATATAGGATAATTAAAATTACTGGTCAGATGATTACAATGTGCATTCTGCATGCTTACCTCATTTAACCATCACAACTGTGGTTAGGTAACTGAGGCTTTCAGAAATTTGACATCTTACCCAAGGACACATTGCTATTAAAAAGTACCTAATTCAAAATCTGGCTGTCTTCAAAGCTTAACAGGGGTGTGAGACTCTGGTACTGTAGCACTAATGTACACAACAGAAAGGAACAGAGAACTTTTACTCTAACCTTCACCTAGTGCAGTGATGGTGAACCTTTTGAGATCGGCGTGTCAGCATTTTGAAAAACCCTAACTTAACTCTGGTGCCATGTCAAATATAGAAATTTTTTGATATTTGCAACCATAGTGAAACAAAGACTTATATTTTTGATATTTATTTTATATATTTAAATGCCATTAACAAAGAAAATCAACCAAAAAAATGAGTTTGCGTGTCACCTCTTACACGCGTGTCATAGGTTCGCCATCACTGACCTAGTGCCTGTGGCCCCGCCTTCCTGCTATTGTCTCTAAAAAAAGGGAAGAACTTGGCACATGCTGCAACAGGACCAACTCAGTGAAAATATTGCTTAGGCTGCTCAGGTTGGTGCTTCCTAGCCCTGAGAAAGCAAACTGGCATTTTAATGTGGGTCTGAGCTACCCCTTCACACACACACGCCCACCCACTCCCTGCAGGTGAACTCCCCTCCCCCCAATACAGACAGGCACACACTCCAATGCTTGAACTGGTGGGATGACAACCTGGGGCTGGCAGGACGGAGGCTACTCAAGTCTAAAGCTCTGATGGATGGGCTAGCAGCCCAACAGATAGCAGAGTGAGTACACATTAGAAGACTCAAGACAACACTGGCCAGGTGCCATACTCCAGGCCTCCTCCCAAGATTCACGAGGAGGAGACTGAAGCTGCTCCACACAGTTACTGATCTCCAAAGCCAGAAGTTCAAGTACACCAGTAGCCAGCAGAACTGGGACCCAAAAAGTCAGTGGCTGCCAACTATTTTGCTAGGATATTCACTGATATCATTGTAATAACAACGATGTACCCTCTGGTACATTTTCAGTTGACATCAAAATCTTCACCATATGTTCAAGAATGTGATTTCTAGTATATTGTAAAAAAACTGACATTTAAAATGTTATATTACTTTTTCAAGTGTATCCCATAGAACCTAAATATCAGAGTGATTTTGAAACCCATTATTGTCCATTTAAAACTTCATGGACTATTCTTGAACAGATGAAAATTTTACACTGTTCCTTTTTCTCTTTTACTTACATTCTATTTTCCTATATAACTTTATCCTAAAATATTACTGTGCTTTCTATCTTTTTTTACTATCCTATACTTCTTTGACACACACACATATATGTATATACTAAATTTGCTTTCACTGTGGCCTTAAATCTCTAAATGTTAAAATGGTAACTTCTGGATTCGGTTATAAGTATAATTATTAACACTAGTTGATCAAAATAACATCACAAATTTGATAATTATTCAACATAAAAAGGAAAGACTGATAGAAAACGAATCTCTTAATGAAATTAGTGTTTGTTTTTTCATATATCCAGGGATAAATATACCTGGTGCTATGATTCAGATATTCAACATCAACTTTAGCTCTATTTTGTGATTTCATAAGGGCCAAGAAAAAGGCTCACTTAAATAAGTGGGTGAGAATTAAATACATTTGTTATAGCAATGTCTCCCTTTTGTTGAAATTTTTTCTAAGTTATATTCCCAAATAACTTATTATCATCAAAAATATTTTAACCCTAGCCGGTTTGGCTAAGTGGATAGTGTCGGCCTGTGGACTGAAGGGTCCCAGGTTCAATTCCAGCCAAGGGCACATGCCTGGGTTGTGGGCTCGATCCCCAGTAGGGGGCGTGCAGGAGGCAGCCAATCAATGATTCTGTCTCATCATTGGTGTTTCTATCTCTCTCTCCCTCTCCCTTCCTCTCTGAAATCAATAAAAATAAATTATTTTTAAAGAGGTCTTTAAAAATATTTTAAATGACCTGTTAGCTGAGAGGAAAAACAATGGAACCTACCTGACCGGTCAAAGAACTTTAGTCATAAGTCACTTACTTTCTAAACCCTTACAATGACATTCCAGTAGACTGGCATGTAGAGGTTCTGACACTCAGAGGAATGCAATGCAGAAGAGTCAATCTTTGTAAAGAAGGAGAAAGACAATTATATAAGGACAGGCTGGGAAAGAATATTACCCCCTTAGGCACATAGACAGCAGAGTAATTTTCTGAAAAATTATGTGGCAGTTAAGGATATGAAAGTTGACTGTTATAATTTGATTGGGCCTACATATTCCTTAAAAAATTGCATAGTGTATTATTTGCACAATGTTTGTCATTTAATAACACAATTTTCATTCAATTTTTCTGTGACTTTATTCTTTTACTCTTCTATTATCCATTGTAGCTTCCTACATGAGAACATTTTATCTAGAATGTTTTATCTAAAAATTGCTAAGCACAATTGGTATCACCCTCTAGATTACAAAACCAATTCAATTTTCATGGTTAAAAAAAGAAATCCCTGCCCTGGCTGGTGTGGCTCCATTGGTTGGAGCATTGTCCTTTATACCCCATCAGGGTACATACCCAGGTTGCTGGTTCAGTCCCTGGTCCGGGCTTGTACAGGAGGCAACCAATCGATGTTTCTCCCACTCTCCCTTCCTTTCTCTAAAATCAGTAAAAAATTTTAAGAAGACACAATGGAATACTATGCAGTAGTAAAAGAAGGAACTCTTACCATCTGCAGCAGCATGGATAGACCTGGAGAATATCATGTTAAGCGAAATAAGCCAGTCAGAGAAAGGTAAGTACCACATTATCTCACTCATATGTGGAATCTAATGAACAAAATAAACTGATGAACAAAATAGATCCAGAGACATAGAACCATGAATCAGACTGATGAGTTTCTATGGGGGTCTGGGAGGAGAGAGATTAACGGGGAACTTGTATGCATATATGCAGAGCCCATGGACACAGACAATAGTGTGATGAAGGCTTGAGAGGGGTGGGTGTAGGCAGGAGGGGGTCAATGGGAACTAGGAAAGAAAAAAAAAGTTGTTAGAAGAAAACATTATTTAGCATAATTAAGGAAAATAAAAAATTCCTAATAGAAGCAGTTCACTTAAATGATACAACTGCCTTATCAAAGTACACTTCAGGTCACATATATCAAAAAGGGCCAATGTTGATATGAAACTGGCTTTCAGGACATTTCCTATGAAGAGATGTTGCATTTGCAGAATGCCTAGTATGACAAGTCCAAATGCACTTCACAGGTGTCACAAGGTCTTACAATCTTCATGCTTCATGAAAATCTTCTACAAGATTCCTCTAATGGTTGTGTTTATTCTTATTCATTTACTTTCAAGTTCAAATCAAATCTCAGAAATCTGAACTAGAGGGGAACTTGGAGATGATTTCATCTCTTCCCTTCCAACTCATTTTCAGTTATGATTTATTGAGACCCAGAAAAGTCTGGTGATAGGTCCAGTGTCTTCATCCGGGTGATGAAAGGACCAAGACTGATTGAAACCCTGGTTGCACGCCTCACTGTCCATCGGTGTTGCTCTCACTATGCCACTTGATCAATGATCTTGCATGGTGCCCTGACAACTTCTTTGGAATGTCATACTCTCAAGAGCCATCTGAGTGCACTGCATCTGGCCATTTAAAGAGCAAGTTAAAAAAGAAACAGGAATATGTTCATGGAATTCAGAACTAGCCATGCTTTGTCTAAGTCACAGAACTATTGTAAGGATCAACTGACATAAAGTAGGTAAACTGTTAAAACAGGAGGTTTTGTAAACTGTAATGAATGATACATATGTAAGAAATGTTCAAGGTCATAAAACCTAAAACATAACTATTGAGAGGTTCTTAAAGAAAAACCTATATGTCTTGTCAAAAATGTAGGTATGCCACAAAATATCTATGCCAAATTTTACCCACAAAGAAGTTGATTGGATACATTTTAAAGATATATTAAATATATATTGTTAGGAGTAATCTTATAAAAATATAACTGAGATGGAAATAAACCTGAAATTCAGCAAAAATGTAACCAGCATTTGTAGAACTTTGGCTGCTTTCTAAAACTGTACCAAAATGTTAATTCTAAGAGTAAAAGGTTAAATAAAATCATAATTTCATATTTTCATTTAATTAAAAAAATATTTTAAATTTAAAAAGAAAAACAATTTTTTAAAAAATTCCTTTTGTTTCCACGAGAGGGCGCTCATTCCCTCACTTTTAAAGTCTGGTTTAGAAATGAAGAATAAATCAATTCATGCAAGTACACCTAAGTATGTTTTCCCGCCATTTCATTTTTAATTCTTCAAAAATTCTAATGATGAGAATTTCCTCCTACTCTTTCTTGGCATTGTTTCCTCCTTGTCTCTCATACAAGGGCAATCTATGTCCATATTTGTTACCACAGCACCTCAGATAAGAAGCCCTGAGTGAAGGTTTGTTTCTGGTGGCAAGAGTGAACACACTGCACACAAGGAGTCGCATCAGTGAGGAAAAGGTGGGTATACTCCCAAGACTGGGCTACAGACCTTTCACAGCAGCACGTTAGGTAGAAGAAAAGGCACAGACTTTCGAGTCACAGGTCTTGACTGGCCATAAACTGAGACACCTGGCAATTTTTCTAACCTCTGACTAAGAGGGGCTGAAAGTTACTATCTCCCAGTGATTTGCACAGATTAATGTTGAAAATGTACATAGAGCCAACATAAGGACAAAACAGAAACCAAGCTACTAGTCATGTCTGCTTCCCGCAACTACCTCACTCTACTCTACCCCCACTCCCCCTTCAGATTCTGGTAATGCAATCTGGTTATATAACAGTTTCCCCTTTAAATGTGAACTATGTGAATGCTGGGTTAGTGAAGACAGTATCCAAATAAAAAATATTTACAGACAGGCCAGGCTTAACAGAGGCTTCCCTGCCCCCCGGCCCCGACCCCAAGCTTTCTACAAAGTGCCCACAAAATTCCCAAAGTTCGTAATATTTCCAATTAATCCTCCCCTCATATATATTTGAGGGCAGAATATATAATCCATCATTGTATCCCCAGTGCTTAGCAAAATGCCTGGTATATAAACACTGCCTAAATT
The DNA here is from genome assembly GCF_000412655.1 of Myotis brandtii. NCBI lineage: Eukaryota > Metazoa > Chordata > Mammalia > Chiroptera > Vespertilionidae > Myotis > Myotis brandtii. The sequence continues at coordinate 984,859 of NW_005370315.1, read as the reverse complement.
TTGAATAAGTAGATGACCTTCCCAAATCTTAAGATATTGGTTCTTAAAGACCCTCCCTTGGCAGGGAAGAGACAGCAAGTTACTAAATTATGACAATTCAATTTTGAAAGAACTACAACAGTTGTGTCAATAAATTGCAATGGAAACACAAAGGGTAGAACTAATTTTGCCAAGGGTATATGAGACAGCTTGATGGAGAACTGGTTATAATCACAGTAACAATAATAAAAAGAACACTAACACATATCAAGGGCATACCATATGTCAAATACTATTCTAAGCCATATATATATGGCTTAGAATAGTATATATATGTGTGTGTGTGTGTGTGTGTGTGTGTTTTATTTTACCTTCCCAAATGACTATATGAAATAGGTACTATTTTTCCCATTTTGTGTGTGTGTGTGTGTGTGTGTGTGTTTCATTTTACCTTCCCAAATGACTATATGAAATCGGTACTATTTTTTCCCATTTCACAGAGAAGAATGGTGAGGCACAGAGATGTTAAGTCTCTTCGCTAAGTCATATGCTGTAATATGCAGAAGTGAAATTTGAACCCACACTTTAACCACTGTACAGAGGAAGAAGGGAGCTCATTCCTGGCAGAGGGAAAAGGACCTAAAGGATAAAGGACTCTGTCTAGTCATGATAAATATTTAGTCTTAACAATGCAAACAGCCGAGGAGCAAAGGAGGCTGTACTCTAGTAGTGACACAATGGAGTATGGTCCATTAAGAAACGGCTTGACAGAGTGGGTAAGACACACTCCCAAAGCTCTTCCAAATGTGAGCTGTATATCATTGGGCAAGTTACTTAAGCTCTGTGTGCCTCAGCTTTCCTATCTGTAAAATGAAAATAATAACAACTACCCCAGGATTTTGTACAAAGGATTATATTACTATGTATAAAGTGATTAGGACATTGCTTGGCATGTAGTACTTGCTAAAATAAGCAAGCAGATGAATACTACAAGTGGGAGACGATGATGGGGGCTGTTATAATATGCCAGGTAAGAAAGAACGAAGACCTAAGTAAGCAGTAACAGTGGAGACAAAGGGAGATCTAAATTAAGAAATTTCTCAGGTAGAACAAAAGTATTTGGTGGGCATTTAGACTTGGATGGGGGCTGGCTAGTGGTGTGTGGTAGTACCTAGGGGAATACCCAAGACCACCCTAACCTCTGACACCAACTATAAGATCAGGGTCCCCATGACCACTTTCAGGTTTACTTATTAGCTAGGAGAACACACAGAACTCACTGTTATAGTCACGCTTATGGTTATGGTTTATTACAGCAAAAAGATATGGATTAAAATCAGTCAAGGTAAGAAATGCATGAGGCAGAGGACAGAAAATTTCAAAGCATGAAGTTTCCAGTGGCAAGTGTGTGAAACATGGGTAAGGATAACTTTTCCTTGCCACAGTGTGTGATAATTCGCATAGGAGTACTGCCAACTATGGAGGCTCAGTGTCTACATTTTATTTTGCCTCAGCCATACAAAGATGATAGACAGCCTTATGTGGCCGATCGCTGGCCCCTCCAGAGGTTGGAGATCAAAGGTCACAGGCCAAGCTGATGTTGTGGCCCAAAGCCCTCACCATAAATCATATTGTTAGACTTCACTGTGTGACTTAAGCCCCCAGGAAAACAAAGACACTCTTAGGCAGGGTATGGCAAGGACTTAGAGACCACCTCTAAGAACCTGAGGGAAAATGCCAGACCTGTTTTTGAGTAAAGGTCATTCTTTACTGCAAAGGCAGTGAAGGTGTGGAAAAGAGTGGACATTAGATGGATGTGATGCCTTCAACTGAGATAAAGTATGCAAGTAGCAAATAACAAAAAAGAATTGGAAAGGAAAAATAATAATATGCTTTTGAGTTTGCTTGGCATAAAACTAAGTGAAGTTACCAGAAAACACCTAGAAGTTCGGGACTGAAGCTTGGGAAGGACTGGATAGCTTGAAATGACAGCACAGTGAGGGAAGTTTATAGATATGCCATGAGGGGCCTCACTGAAGGAGAACATGCAGGCAACAGGCAGAGCAAAAACGGAACCAGGGTAAACTCCAACTTATAGGGCTGCTCAGAGGGTGACTGTGCAAGAGTGTTCATTACAAAACAATGAAATTAAACTAAATACTAAACCTTCTCCTCTACCACAGGAAACTGAAAATACTGAGCAAATTACTTTCTAGGTAGGACTAAAATACCCTTGCCTTTCCCAGGACGTAGACTGCAAACTAGATTGTACACAACATTATGTCTTGCAAATAAACCGTCAAAAAACAAAAATATTTTTTTCTTCCCCCATGCTATTTTTCATGCTCAGACTACTTTCTAAGCTGAGAAAGCCTTTATTTTGCCTATGGCAAATTTAGCACATGTTTATGCAAAACTTAAATTACCATGAAAACCCAACAAAAAGGTAGATGAAGCAGAAGGCACAGCTAATTAAATGGATTTGAGGTTCACTGCTCATTTTGTTTAGGGTCAAGTAATACTTTATAAATTTGTCTGAGCATATTAAATACAAAAATAACTCATTAAAGGGTATGGGCAGCCAGATTACTATAAAGTCTGCAGACAATATACCTCCTGAAATCTGTGGTTTTTAAAAAACCATCCGTGTATGTATGAGACGCATACAGAATAGAAGTTGGCAGTGGGATTTCCTGAGTCAGAGCCTGGACGCAAATCTCAGCTCTGCCACTTACTAGATGGATGAACTTAGGAAAGTTACTTAAACTCTATCCAGTTTCCTCAGGCTTGAAAAATGGGAAACAAACCTCCTAAGTTCATTCTGAGGATCACAGTTAGTGTTGGGCGGCATGTAATAAGCATGCAACAGGAGTTTGGTTACTTGGTTCAATACATTGCATACTGAAAACCTCATGAATTTACTGTTCACTTCACTATCCATTCTTTCTCGTTTATTCTCTGTGACAGAAAATACCCATTTTAAAAACTGGTTTTGAAATAAAAAGCACAAAAATAAAGTACATTTTCATATTACAGTATTTACAAGTTATAAAACCTGCTTAATTTGTCCTAAAATTATCTCACAATCACCTCAGACTTAATCTCTTTGTTTTAAAAAGTGCTTTAAACTTCCTTTGTATAGAAGGAACTGCTACTGAGTTGATCCAACAAGAGATGACTAAGAGAGCCATCTGATCAAGTTCCAGATATTATCTATAGCCGTGTCACTTTTCTTCCCTGAGCAGAATGCACCAGGTTTTTGTCCCTAACTTCACAAGCAATGCTCTCTTCCCTCCGTCTAAAATGCCCTGCTCCTTTTGCCAAGGTGACTACAGACAGTCCTCAGGTTACATCGGACTCGACGTACGTCGTTTCGTGGTTACATCGCCATCTCCCATTTATTTATATAAAAAAAAGTTCCATCATTTTGACGTATGTACATATGTGCTTTATGTTTTTTATTATTTATTTACCACAAATAAAGGTCAGGAATTATCTTTCTTTTACATTTTTTTTACTGTTTCACTCATTACTGCTGTGTATGTGCTCCATGTGAGTGACGTAGGTGCTTATGTAGGTGGGTTCAACTTACGGCGAAAATCGCGTTACGTTGCGCCTTAGGAATGGGTCTCCGATGTAACCCGAGGACCTACTGTATATAAGTCACCAAGACCTGACTGCTCCTCAGGCCTTTGCTGGCACCGTCAGATAAGCCCAGGTACTCTGCCTATTTCTATCAGGATACTTACGGAATTAGAGCTTTACAGAGCTTTAACCATGTCCCCTCTCCGCCGTGACCACAGACTAAAAGCGCAGTGAACACAGGGACTGTCTTGCTCTTTGCATCCCACAGGGCACAGTATGTGAAGAGCTCAGTATGAAGAGCCCAGAGAGTAACATTCCAAAAAAGGAAAAACTCACTAAACATACAAATCAGACTTCCCTCACTTACTTCTACGGGTTCAATGCTTATCTGTTTTCTACGATACATTTAAGGAATCTGTGTCTATATGTGTGCGCAAGCTCCCACGTGTGTTCAAAACATCGCTGGCCATACAGAGGGAAGAAATATGATTGCCAAAAAAAAAAAACTTTAACGAAGATAAAGCAGTGCTGGCTTTAAAGATGTGCTGTATTATCTTCTGAATTTCAGAAACAGGTCAAATATCCTCAAAAGCTTAAAAGGGATTTGTTACAGTATAGCTAATTTTGTCAAATTGGTGGGCATGCCTGTGTCAAAGATCAAAGCAACTGTTGAAGGCAAGGGCACAACAACTTGTGTTTGCTGTCACTGCAGCTTTTACCTCCCTTACTGTGTCCCTATGACTGAATCCTTCTCCTCCTGGCTCTTCCCTTCTGCAGCCTCCGTGCAGCCAAGGTTAGACTCCTCTCTTTCATCCTCACAGCGCCCTCCCCCACGACGGCTCCTTTCTTATTCTCCGGCAAAGAACTGAATAATTCAGAGGTGAATTAGACTAACCTTGCTGCGCTCCAGGCATCTCCAAGTTCTCTGGAATACTGTGTGTCAAAATGGTCCAGTACCACTTTGCAAAGCTGTTTGGCAAGCTTCCTCTCTGGTTTTGCTGTCAGCTATGATGATAAGAAAAAGTTGCTGACACACCTTTGATATTACAAATTTATTGAACTTCCACATTAGCAGTCTTTTTTCTTAAGGACACGTCAGATAATTACCAGTTCTTGCAATGGGAGCAGCACCTCACACACGAGCAAACTGTACTACCGTGCTCTGCCTACTGATTTTAAAAAGTGTTTCTCCAGTCGACTATGGCTCCGATGTAAAGCAATGGCAAAAGCAGAGTCTAGCGCTGTTAACGCAGAAAGCCAACGGAGGTAAGTCATTTTAGATGTTAACATTAGGGGGGGCTGGGGGAGACGCATATGGGAAGTCTGTATTATCTTTGGAACTTTTTGGTAAATGTAAAGTTATTCCGAAATAAAGTTCATTTAGAAGAAAAGTCACTGGTTTCCTCGGAGACTTCCTTGCAATTCTGTTTCATTTACGCGTCCAGGAAAGGCTTATGGAGGGCCGACTAAGTAACCGGCACTGCTCTGCGCTCCCAGGGCTGAGCGTGTCAAAATGGTCCAGTACCACTTTGCAAAGCTGTTTGGCAAGCTTCCTCTCTGGTTTTGCTGTCAGCTGCGGCGGAGGTGCGTCTTGGACGAAAACCACGGGCAGCGCTCACGAGCTAGCGTTCTGGACAGTGAAATCAGGGAAACCCGGAGATCCCCCCAGTTCCCCGGTCCCAGCCCCCTCCGGCCCCGCCCAGGCCCTTCCATAAGCGTCCGGCCCGACCCTCACCCGGGCCAACATCATCCCGCCAGGAGATGCCAAACAAGAGGTCTCCACCGTCCAACATCTAAAGCACCAGGGAACCAAAAGCGCCCGGCTTCGGCGTTCCGCCGGAATTCCCTTCCTTGACGTACTTTCAACTTCTCGCGAGATACTGCTTTGCCAGCGTTATCGAAATCTCGCCAAAGTGGCGTAGGTCCCGCGAGAGGCACTCGCGGAGTTCCTTCCATCCGCGGCTGGAGGAGGCGGAGCCTACTCCTGGGGGCGTGGCCGGGGCCCCTGGGCGGACCCGCCTTAGAATTCCGGCCTCGCGCTGAGCCGGCCTTGACTTTTGTGCTCTTGGGGCTCCGTAAAAATTGTTTTTAAATGTTCTCAGAGGCGAAGCTAGTTGCCGAATCAATCTACCAAATCTCATTTCGTCTCCGTTAGCCCAGATACGCAGAACTCAGGATAAAAGGATGGATAAGGTGAAAGAGAAATGGTCACATTTCCTAGAGATGGCCCATGGGGTAATCTTTTTCTTTTAATGAGGGTTACATGGTCCAATTGATTAAACAAGTAGAGCGCTTTAGCGCAAAGGCTAGGAATCAGTAAACGCTCGAATGTTAGCTGCTGCTGTGCATTATTTTCACTGTCATGATCTTTATGATTATCAAGTTCTGATACCAAATGCCTGAAGGTCAAAATGACCCGCACACCGGCCCCCTCCCCGACCTGTGCTAGGGGCGGTGTTACCGGTTCTCAGGTGAGGGACCGCAGTTTGTTTGTTCTTTAAATGCTACTTTTCAGCTGCTCCCTTGTAACAGCAATCAGCAGCCTAACAGAGAAAACCAGTGCTTAATGTGATCCCTGATATTTAATGAGCATCATGATTTTGAGACCCTTGACACTCAAAGTATCAGTGTAGGTGTGTAGACTATAGGTGCAAATCTTAGGACCATGTAAACGAGTAAATGTTATTACCACTAATGTGATTTGAAGCTTAATTTATTTACTTAAACAAGTTCTCCAGGAATCTAAAAATAAATTTAGATTTGGTCGTAAAAAATATATATAGTATTAAGAAGTGAAATGAGCACTGTGAATATGCTTAAACTACAAAGCATATTCACTATCTAGAATACAGCATCTTAATAAGTTACTACTAAACAGGAAAGTATTTTTTTACAATCTTAAGCAATTTCATTGTGAAGTCATTTATCTAAGAAATGTTTCAGAATAAGTATACTTTATACTCTCTTATACTGTTTATGGATATTCATATTTACATAAGACATCTCTCCAAAAACTTCATGTTTATATAGAGGTTTATGTGTCAAAAAGTAAAGATAGACTTTATAGTAAAACAATCTGACATTAAGAGAACATTAAGCCTAGCCGGTTTGGCTCAGTGGATAGAGCGTCAGCCTGCGAATTGAAAGGTCCCAGGTTCCATTCCAGTCCAGGGCACATGCCCGGGTTGTGAGCTGATCCCCAGTGAGGGACTTGCAGGAGGCAGCCGATCCATGATTCTCTCTCATCATGGATGTTTCTATCTCTCTGTCCCTCTTCCTTCCTCTCTGAAATCAATAATATTTTTTTAAAAAAGAGAACATTAAGATGGCAGAAAAACACAGGAGACACCTGCCATCAAAGCAGGAGAACCACGCAGTTACAGGCACTTGGACGTGGACTTCAGGTGAGCAGCTTGTTAGCTGAGGCTCTCAATTTAGGCTTCCAAAGCCATGTGTACAAATCCCAGCAGACAACCCACTGGGAGTGGGAAGTCAATGTAATAACTTGTATTTTAATTTTATCTAATCTTTAAAAAATGTTTAGGGAGATATATGTATGAAGTACAATAGACCAACGCATATAACTATTACGGGCTGAAACGTATCCCCTCAAAATTCATATGTTGAAGCCCTTAACTCCCAGTCCCTCAGGATGTGACATATTTGGAAAAGGGTCTTCCCAGAGGTGATTAAGTTAAAAGGAGGTCGTTAGGGTGGATCTGACTAGAGTCCTTATAAAAAGAGGAAATTTGGACACGAGGAGAGAACATACACAGAGACAAGGCCATGTGAAGACACAGGGAGGAGGCCATCTGTGAGCCAAGGAGGAGAGATTCCGGAAGAAACCATCCCTACACCTTAACCTGGCATTCCAGACTTCACAATTATGAGAAAATAAATTGCAGTTATTTAAGCCACCCAGTCTGTGTTACTTTGTTATGTATACTCAAAATGCTTACTGAAAGGGATGCATTATTTTAAAATTTGAAGACCACTGGTTCATTCCCTAAGTCATATATTCTGTTTCCTCACCAGCACACAGAAGAAATTTACAACTCAGGTTCTAAACATGCAAATGATTTTTGTCCTGATTTTCCTTTAATTATAAGCTAATCCCCTTATTAAAGGAAATTCATTTATGATTTCCTATTTTTTTCTCAAAAGAGGGCTTCTATTCTTCTGTTTCCACAAAGCTATAGAATTATCACCATTTTGTTAATTTATACCACATTTTAATATGCATTTTGAAATATCTGAATTTTTTGTTCTTTGGATGAGCTGGACTATATATATTTTTTCTTTTTTTGGACTATATTTCTTGGTAAATTAAGTAGTCATTATTAACAGAATTTGATTTGCAACATATACTCCTCTTATAGAAAAACGTATAGCAAAAGGTATTACAATTTATAAGTTACAGCTTCAGTTTCAGTTTTGATAAATTTTTGCTACCTGGAAGCATTGGTTTCTTTAGTGTGGAATGGGATAAATTGAATAATATAAATAGCTTGGCATATAGAACTAAGTAAACTAAAATATTGTCTTAGTAAAAGAACACTTAGTAAGAAATCAACTGCAAATATACTGACTGGCATATTCTACAGTTGAATGTTTCTGAGCTACTGACAGGAAGTTTTACATATTAAGTGAATTCTATATAGTCATTCATATGACACTTAAAAGAGTATTTAATTTTAAACTTGCATAAAAATTTCAAATTTTCTTTCCTATTATAAAAGTAAGCAAAATTACAAAAATTAGTTTGAAAATTTGAGGAAAAAACACAACCAATAACTCTAAAACAGATATTATTAGCATTTTGCAACACTTCTTTCTAATGTTGTTTCCATACAGTTTTATAATTGAAATCAATTAAACATAATACTAGAGGCCTGGCATATGAAATTCGTGAACTGGAGTGGGGGGTGTCCCTCAGCCGAGCCTGCGCCCTCTCCCAGTCTGGGACCCCTCGCTCCTTACCTCCCGCCTGCAGCAGAGGCGGGAGAGGCTCCTGCCACCGCCACTGAGCTCACCAGCCTTGAGCCTGGCTTCTGGCTGAGCCGTGCTCCCGCTGTGGGAGCACACTGACCACCAGGGGGCAGTTCCTGTGTTGAGCATCTGCCCCCTGGTGGTCAGTGCGAGTCATAGTGACTGATCATTCTGACAGTCGTTCCGCCATTCAGTAGATTTGTTTATTAGGGTTTTATTATATAGGATTGTACATGTTATATATGCATTTTACATATAAAGGCATATAGAATTATCTTTCATATAAGTAAAAACATATCTTTTGGTCAGTAGCTTTAACTTAACAAATGACAGACATCAAATCATAGAGAATCATAAGATGATATCTGATTTTTAACTGTCTTTAAATTATTTCCCACATATATGAAACCTTTTGCAAATTTTTTCCATGTAAAATAGCAAAAAAATTATTTTAATCTATCGACTAAAATGTCTTTCAACAATTATATTTTAAAAGCTTTCTATTATTTTATTACCCCAAAGAAATAATTTAAATTTATCAAATGACAAGAAAAAACAGCATACTAATATAAATTATGTTTATTGTTGAAATTGTCATAATTTATGATATATTAATAAAAATGCAGCATATAACAAAATAGACATTTAGCTGTTAAAAGCCACCTGGATTTACAAAACTTCTTTTAAAGTATTTTTAGAATCCTTTAAGAATACAAATTAATTTTTGAGATATATAAAACATGAATTCTGCTTCGTTAAATATTTAATTTCAAAATTACTTTATTTTAATTAAATGGGCTCAGTGATTATTATATACTACAGTAACCACAAATTAAAAAAAAATTTATTCTCAAATTAGATGTATTTTAAAAAGATGGCAAAAGTATGAGTTTAGTTTTTTTTTTTAATGAAGAAATGTAAATGTTATAAAAGAAACCAAAAAGATATACAAATGAGTTTTTTCTCTAAAATCCAGTTCAAAATTTACATCTGTCTCCTTGTGTTGATTTTCCTTACATTTCAGCTGCCTATCACATTTAGGTTGTTAAGAATTTTATATCTGAAGTAGAATGCTAGGTGGGTTCCATGTACAAAACTCAAAAAAGCTGACTTGAGTAATAAGTGACCTGATTAATGAAAGTACAGGAAGTTTAAAATGCAAATAAATGGTGATGCTCTCAAGTAAAACTTTCAAATAATCACACTAAACTGCCTTCAACATACTTCTCATATTATTGTCAGTACAAGTTACCAAGTTGACCAATTTTGAAAAGGTTATATAGGAATCATACTGTTTGTAGTGTTTTTACCGTGATAGAAATATGTGCTTTCAATTAAATGCAACATTATGAATCTACTCCTCAAAACATACATCTAAAAGCCAGACAAATAGAGAATCCTATAGATGCCATTCTTCTGTGCAAGAGAAATGCTATTATTTTAAATTGAGAAATTATTTTGGAATTGTTTCTTTATTCTTGCTTTAGTACCCAAGTATATCCCTGTTATGAGACACAAGTTTCTGAAACCTCAGTAGCTTTTCGGTCTTTTTGCCTTTAATTTCAAGGCACTAAAGCAGGGGTGGGCAAACTTTTTGACTCGAGGGCCACAATGGGTTCTTAAACTGGACCGGAGGGCCGGAACAAAAGCATGGATGGAGTGTTTGTGTGAACTAATATAAATTCAAAGTAAACATCATTACATAAAAGGGTACGGTCTTTTTTTTTTTAGTTTTATTCATTTCAAACGGGCCGGATCCGGCCCGCGCGGGGCCGTAGTTTGCCCACGGCTGCACTAAAGAATTACAATAACCTACCAGTCACTGCAGCTGCTGGTAGATAAAGGAGTGACAAGGAGAAATGATCTCTGAAGGGTTTCACCTTTTAAAGAGGGGCTTATTGGGACTTTTAATAATATCTCACATAACCTTTTTATTTCATTTTTCGAGTCTCTTTTATTAGGATCATCATCAAAGAAAATAACAACAAAAAATTGAACTTTCTGCTTGGGTAGTGCTTTCAAGTAATATAATTTGTTAGAATAAAGATCTGAGAATCTATTTTTAAAAAGTATTATTTTAAAATTAGGTCAAATTAGTATGTATACTTCAAGAACAATACTATTATAAAACATACCTCAAAACATATAAATATATCATTTGTATAGTTAATGTTTGTCCAGTATACCAACTCTATTTTCCAGATACAATTTAAACAAAGCATCTATAGAAAAGTATACTGTCAATATCATAGTAATTAAAATTCTTAAACAAAAGTTTTAGAAAAATATAAAAAGTTAAAAATTTAGGTTATAAATTCCCAAGAGTTCCCCTTCCATGCACATATATCTTACAAAAAAGGTTTATGGTACAGAAATAAAGACTATTAAACAAATAGTAATGAAAGTGTGCAAAGTCCACTGGCTTTTTCTGAAAGGTTTTCCTTCAGGAATATGCCCAAGAGTGGGGATGTATAAACCAGAGTCAATACTAACTCCTGCTAATTTGATACATAATGCTCATCCCATCTGCTGGTCTTTTTGCTTCCTTTTTTTTTATTAAACCATGAACAACATGGATAAGTAATTATCAGATCAGAGATCTTTGGTTATCAATCTCCTCGCTGAAATTGCTATGGTAATCTTGCCCCAGTCATCAATGTACAGGGTTTTTCATTTTTGAGAAAGAAGGTCTTCTAGGTCATCTTGCTGATATTAAGATGGCTCATCCATGCAACTTGGTTATGAGATCATGTCATGAGTATCACTGTTTGGTCTCTGTCGCACCGCCAGCGGAGGCAGTGGCTTCCCATAAAAATCTATGTAGAGAAGGAATAATAAAAATACCAAACAGTTACGGTAAATAAATATTTCTGACACAATTCATTATTTGCCAACTAATACCTTAAAAAATAAAAAGAGATCTGACTTGACAGATGAAGCAATGGGAGAAAATCACAATCAAACTCAAAGAAAACTTGAATAAATTTAAAAGACAACCATAGAGTAAATTCTTAACTCTAGATTATAAATTAATCTCTAATTCATTTAATAAAAAGCTGCACCTAATGTATACATTATTTTTTTGTTTCCAATTACACATTCACATTAGAATGTATTTTAACTTACATAATTTCAGAGTATAATCAAATAGGAACTAACCTATCATAGTCAATAAAAGCATTGTGATGTAAAGTCAGTCAACCAAACAGATGTGATTTCACTGTAATTCCGATATAGCCTAAGGACAAACTTTTCTGTCTGTATTTATTTATTTTATTGATTTTGAGAGAGAGAGAAAGAGAAACATCAATTTGTTGTTCCACTTATTTATGTACTCATTGGTTACTTCTTGTATATGCCCTGACAGGAGATTAAACCCATAAGTTTAGCATATCAGGATCATGCTCTAACCAACTGTGCTACCTGGCCAGGGCCAAACTTTTCTGTTTTTGGAAATGAAAATAAATATTTTAAAGAAATATTTCATTACTGACCTATAGTATTCTGGGAAAAAAAAGCAAAGAGCACATTTATATTTATATACTCTTTGAATAAAAGTATTTATACAGTTTTATATAATTTCAAATTATATAGTAAAATAAAGCTTTTTTAAAGATTACACTTCTGACTTTTTTTTTCTAATAGATGGGTCTCTGTAGGAAACCAAACTCTAGATTAGGTAAACAGAGTCATCAAAAAGCAAATTCCATTCATCTACTGATGGGCACTTAGGCTGTTTCCAGATCTTAGCTATGGTGAATTGTGCTGCTATGAACATATGGGTGCATATATCCTTTCTGATTGGTGTTTCTGGTTTCTTGGGATATATTCCTAGAAGTGGGATCACAGGGTCAAATGGGAGTTCCATTTCCAGCTTTTTGAGGAAACTCCATACTGTCTTCCATAGTGGCTGCACCAGTCTGCATTCCCACCAGCAGTGCACGAGTGTTCCTTTTTCTCCACATCCTCTCCAGCACTTGTCGTTTGTTGATTTGTTGATGATAGCCATTCTGACAGGTGTGAGATGGTACCTCATTGTTGTTTTGATTTGCATCTCTCGAATGATTAGTGACTTTGAGCATGTTTTCATATGTCTCTTGGCTTTCTGAATGTCCTCTTTTGAAAGGTGTCTATTTAGGTCCTTTGCCCATTTTTTGATTGGATTGTTTATTTTCCTTTTGTTAAGTTGTATGAGTTCCCTATAGATTTTGGAGATTAGGCCCTTATCAGAAATCAACAAATGACAAGTGCTGGAGAGGATGTGGAGAAAAAGGAACACTTGTGCACTGCTGGTGGGAATGCAGACTGGTGCAGCCACTATGGAAGACAGTATGGAGTTTCCTCAAAAAACAAAACATGGAACTCCCATTTGACCCTGTGATCCCACTTCTAGGAATATATCCCAAGAAACCAGAAACACCAATCAGAAAGGATATATGCACCCCTATGTTCATAGCAGCACAATTCACCATAGCTAAGATTTGGAAACAGCCTAAGTGCCCATCAGTAGATGAATGGATTAGAAAACTGTGGTACATCTACATGATGGAATACTATGCTGCTGTAAAAAAGAAGGAATTCTTACCATTTGCAACAGCATGGATGGAACTGGAGAGCATTATGCTAAGTGAAATAAGCCAGTCAATGAAAGAAAAATACCACATGATCTCACTCATTTATGGATAATAAAGACCATTATAAACTGATGAACAAAAATAGATACAGAGGCAGAGCAGCATGGAACAGACTGTCAAACTACAGTGGGAAGGCCGGGGAGGGTTGCAGGGGGAGGGTAAGAGATCAACCGAAGGACTTGTATGCATGCATATAAGCATAACCAATGGACACAAGACACTGGGGGGTAGGGGAGGACAGGAGAAGGTCAAGGGGGGTAAAAAAGGAGACATATGTAATATTCTTTGTAATACTTTAAGCAATAAAACAAAATTTTAAAAAAAGAACATAAAAATAAAAAAAAATTCCATTTTGCTAGCGCTGTCGCTACATTAGGAATGGAGTTACTACTTTAAAATGAATAATGTGATACTTAAAAGAATAAGATACTCAAAATTTTTTCACTGGTTCTCTACTACCTACAAATAAAGTTTGAATTCCATAAATAAAAAAAGAAAAGAAACTAGAAACACCAATTAGAAAGGATATATGCACCCTTATGTTCATAGCAGCACAATTCACCATAGCTAAGATTTGGAAACAGCCTAAGTGTCCATCAATAGATGAGTGTATTAAAAAACTGTGGTACATCTACACAATGGAATACTATGCTGCGGTAAAAAAGGAGTTCTTAACAATTTGTAGCAGCATGGATGGAACTGGAGAGCATTATGCTAAGTGAAATAAGCCAGGCAGAGAAAGATAAATACCACATGATCTCACTCATTTGTGGAATATAATGAACAACATAAACTGATGAACAAAAACAGATCCAGAGGACAGAGAAGCATCGATCAGACCATCAAACCTCAGAGGGAAGGTAGGGGAGGGTGGGAGTAAGGGGGAGAGATCAACCAAAGGACTTATATGCAAGCATATAGGCCTAACCAATGGACACAGACAACAGGGGGGTGAGGGCATGAGTTGGGGGGATAGGGGGTAACGTGGGTATAAGGACACATATGTAATAACTTAATCAATAAAAAAAAATAAAAAAATAAAAGCATAAATACAAAAAAAAGCAAATTGGATGTTATTGAAGGAGAAATCTATTGAGCTTTAATATACATATATTATCCTTTTTGCATTCCAGAAATGTATCTTTGAAAGAATTTGGGCTGATGGTCTAAAATCAGAAATTCTGCCTGGTACAAGGCAGTCCTCTACTCCCAAAGGCCCTTTCTCTAGTTTTCCAGTTGTGGAGTTCTAATGCCATATGCTGGCTAGGCTATACCTTATGTTAATTTCATCTAAAGAAAATTACTTTCTTGAGGCAATAAAGCCCTCGTAACTTTCTAGTTAGCTGAAGTTTATTTGGTATACTTTGATTAGTCTGATTCTACAACTGTGTTGATCTTTTTACTTCATTTTAATATTCAGCAGGTTGGTGTCTTATTAGAAGCAGAGGAAGAACAATTACATGACATCATTGAGTATATTGAGTACATACATATAAGACAATGCAGTTTTTAAGCACTATAATTGTAATGTCTATTTAATTTAAATTGCTGTAAAGCCTTTCCCTATCCATTACTATTTACATAAATAAATAATGGATAAACATTTTTATCTCTGTATTCTAAGGTAAACATCAATTCAAATTATTTAGAGGCAAAGGGGCATTAAGAATAAAAAAATTAAATAGAAAAAGAAGATGTATAATGAAAAAGGATGGCTGTGGATTTGAAAGGCTTCCAAAAATAAAAGTTTGCTGAAGTAATGAGGTAAAGAAAAGTGAATGTAATATGTACAGATATTTGAAAACTGATCCTTTTGCATTACCGTTATGACGTGTTTCACCAAGAGGCTCAAGTTTTGGAAGTCTAGTGACTTTGGGGGTTCCCCAGCCAACTAAAGAAAAAGAAAAACATTTAAAACACTGTTAAATAATATATCTTTATGTTGGTTGAGAGGATCCCTCCCTAGACAGGAATGTATATAACATATAATGTCAATTCATATATACTGAATGACACAGTACTGAATAGCCATAATCCCATTTTAAATGACTTCTATTTTAAAATATCACTGTAGGCTGATAACATTTGCTTTAAATTTTTATTTGTCTTCAGTTAAAAATATAATCATCTTCACTACTACTATAAATAACCTTAGGCTATTGTTGTAACCCCTACCAGAAGCTATAAGAAATGTTTACTTATTAAATGGAATACTAGAAATGAGTCTTCAAATAATTCTCAAAGGAAAATGTTACCATCTAAAGCCTTCTGGCTGAGCTAAAAGGACACTATAAACATATATGTTTAGATATTTATTAAGCACCTATAGTATACGAGGTTCTGTGTCTAGTGCTGAAAAATTACAAATATTATGCAGCTAATAAGTCCCAGGACTTTACCTGCATTATTCCATTTAATTCTCATAACAAACTTAGAAGGCCAGTATGTAAATTGAAAATATAATGGAAAAATTCACATATGTTGGTTTCAAATGTTTACTTTCAGGATGAAAGATGCAATTTTTTAAAAGCTCATATTAGCCATCCATTCAATAAGCTTAAATTCCTTTTAGCATCTGTGCACTGATATTTTAAATAAGACTTGAATCCATTCTAGGAAGTGCCTGCATAAGATTTTTTAATTAATTTTTACTTATTTTTTTTACAAAACTTTACATTTTTTATTGTTAAAAATGCAATAGGTAACTTATGTTGATAAAATATGAACAAAAGAGAGCAAAGAACTCTAACTTTTCACAAATTTACAAGATAATGAATATACTGAATAAAAACTACACAATTTCTTCCTTTTTCTTCATTGTTTAAAGCAGTATTTCTAAATTCAGTATCGATATTAAATTACTCACCAGGAGGGGGCGGCGGGGGTGGTATTGGGCTCTTAGGAGCAGAGTCATCTGTATTAACAGGTTCTACACGGTGACTTCTTTTTATTCTTAGTTTCTTAGTTTTCTTTTTACTGTTATCTACAGAATAGAAACATGGAATTGGGAAAAATTAAACTTCTATAATAAAAATTAAGAACAGAACTAAAATATTGATATTATTACCATAGAAATATACCTTCAATTCAACCTTGAAATTATTACTAGTAATGAAATATGAACTTGCTTTTACTAAGAATTAAACTATTAATGTTTCCTTATTAAATAATTAATGAATATGATACAAATAACAAAAGCCTGTATTCTAAGTTCTAAAATAAGTTATTCGGAATACAAAGGAAGTTCATATAATATATTCTAGGTATAAATAGTCCAAAATAATTCTTTGAAATGTAAAAAAGACCCCAATCAAACCTAAACACATTACCCATTAAAATAACCCCCAAATAAGGTATGCCCAAATATATATATAATCAAAACCCACATTAGACTTTGCAGAACTGAACTTGTGTTCTTTGAAAAAAAATAATTACAGTGTAATTACATTTTAAGGACGTGTATGCTGTTAACATGTAGACTATAACAATATAAGTCAAGATGGCATAGTCATTAAATAAACAAACATTAAAGTTACTGAAATATTTTCATTGATAATCCCAAACTAACTTTATATACTATATAATATATTTTCTAGCATGGGAATTATCTATTACTTAAGAAATTACTTTTTAAAATGTATACACACTGTAACAGCTGATAGCTCAATTTTGAAAATGAAATGTATTTTAATAAACACTGCCTTTATAATTACTCAAAGTGTGTGTATACATTTTGGGGGGATACCCTATAGTCAACATCTATAAAACCTACAAAGCAATGAGAAATACAACAATATTTAGAAACATATTTTCTAAATCAGTTAGTGTAATTTGACACATTTACTCCAGATAGAAACAAAGACATCTTTCTATAATTAGAGCTGCAAGCTTTACAGCTAGAAGAAAGGAAAGAGAGCCTCCAGAATGATATGGTACTTTAGGATGGACAGTAGCTCGGGTCATGAAAGAGCATAAAAGATAGACCACATGATCCGAGGTGGGGTCTCAGCACAGCCACAGACAAGATGTATGATTTTAAATGCCATAACCGTCTATAGACGCTTTAAAAAATAATTTTTCATGAGAAAATTCAACTGAAAATATTCAAGAACACCAGAATTATGAGTAATATATTTACTTTTATAATATTCATTGCAAATTGATTTTTTAAATTAAATTCAAAATATCGTGGCATGTGGAGATGGTTTTAATTTTGGACATGTGGCAGTTAACTTTCAATAAGTTACTCAACCTCTCCAAGTCCCTGGTTTCCTATTCAGTATAATGGGAATAATATACCCTAGGATTGCTATGCTAAATGATATAAGGTATCTGAAACCATGTTCTAAATTATAAAATAAAATGTTAATTATAATAATTATTATTATCCTATATAATAAAAGAGGAACGTGCAAATTGACCGCCCCTCCACTATGCTCCAGCCACGCTCACCAGCCAATCAGGAGCAAGTATGCAAATCAATCCAAGTAAGATGATGGTGGCCACAGAGCTGGAGTGAACAGGAGGCTTCGGTTGCCCCCAGCGATGGAGGAAGCCAAGCTTCCCACCTGCCCTGGCGGCCCTGGGCTCCACTCAAGGCTATAAAGTTTCAATTATAGAAGATAAATAAATCCCAGAAATAAAAAAAAAAAGGAGAGCCTGGGAGTTTGGGTCGTGGGGGGGGCGTGGCCAACCTGAAAACGGCCCTCAGCCCCTCACCCAGGCTGGCCAGGCACCCCAGCGGGACCCCCCCCCCCC
>NW_005370315.1:956259-966469 GCF_000412655.1 Myotis brandtii | reverse complement strand
CGGGCCTAAGCCAGCAGGTGGACATCCTCCAAGGGATCCCAGCCTGCGAGAGGGCACAGGCCGGGCTGAGGGACCCCCCTGAGTGCACAAATTTTTGTGCACCGGGCCTCTAGTAGTGATATGATGTGCACCAGGCCTCTAGTAGTGATATGATTGACTATCTTAGATCTTCCTACGTTTTATTTTCAAATATCTGTCAAATGACTTTGCTCTTTAAAAATGTATTTGTGTTAGACAAAGTTCTTTCAATATATTGAGAGGCTACTCTAAGTCTACCTTCTGTGTAACTCTGCTAACTGAGCTATGGGTCCGAATATGGCTACTCTAACTTCCCAACTTACAAAAAGTATAACTTTCAAATCTAATTATTGCTATATAGCAAAATATCCATGTTAGCTAATCTATACCTCAAGATTGAAATCTTATTTTTATAAACTTTTTGATACTACATAAAAATTCTCATATATAATGGAACCATCCTGCTAATGAGGAATGGCAAGGAACTAATTAATTAGGTAGCTCCCATGTGTCAGGTCCCTGCTCGAACATTGTAGAGTTATTCTTACTATAAGTAATCCTAAAATCCCTGTAAAAAATGATGCTTATTTCCATTTGAGAGATTAGGAAGACTGAAGAACATCATATAACATAGCATGTGTCTGGTACCGTGGTCGGCAAACTGCGGCTCGTGAGCCACATGCAGCTTTTTGGCCCCTTGAGTGTGGCTCTTCCTAAGCCTTAGGAGTACCCTAATTAAGTTAATAACAATGTACCTACCTATATAGTTTAAGTTTAAAAAATTTGGCTCTCAAAAGAAATTTCAATCATTGTACTGTTGATATTTGGCTCTGTTGACTAATGAGTTTGCCGACCACTGGTCTAGTAGATGGAAAAGTCAGAGTTCTATCCCAGGTTGTCTGATTCCAGACACAGGCTGTGTCTTTATGATACCAAAAGACATGAATTTCCTGTTAAATTACATAACCACTGAGAAAAAGAAAAATAATTATGAATTGAAATTTTTTGATATTAAAATAAGAGGAAAATGACTATGTGATAAGACTTTTAGAATGTTCAACTAATTATGTTTGCATCCTACAGAAATAGCATGTCAATAAATAAAGTGAGGCTGATTATAGCATTATCAGGCTTAAAAAGAAACAAACAAAAACCTCAAAAAGCCTTAAAGGTATTTAATACATTCCAAGGATTCCTGGGCTATGCTATATTCCAAATTTATGAAAGTAAAATGAAAAATTTCTGCTGAAATTCAAGTTACAAAAGAGTACATTTTAAGACATCATGAATAAAAACATAAGTTAGCAAACTAACTAATGAGTAAAAACCATGAGAAAACCATGATAAATACTGCATTTGCAGATAAAAAAAAATTTTTGTGTGTGAAAATAATCATGACAGGTGAAAGAAGTATAATTAAGTTATATATATTTTATATGTATATCTTTTTATTTAATAACTAGATTTACCTGATTCTGATGATGGCTGGTCTGTCTCTTCATTCTCCAATTGCTGTGTTAATGCTTCATTATAATTTTCTACGGTTCCAACCTCATTGCTTTTTTGGCTACTGTCACTGATCTGGCTCTGTGTTTCCATTTGCTCACGCTCCATTTTATTTCTCAGGGGGCAAGCATCACAGTCTTTCTCCACATTTTGCCTCTTTTTCTCTCTTTCAAGTTTTTTTTCATTCTAACAAAAATGAAATATATCATCTTTAATATAACAGTTGTATCTAAGATAGTTTTAAGGGAAAAATGAAGTAATCCAAGAGCTTTCTGTACCTTCAGGGAACTGTGATATTTCCATTAAAAACTATTTGTTAAAAACATCACTGAAACATACTAATTGCCAAACATTCAGAAAAAAGATTGTATAAAGGAATGAAACAACTACTACCAGTAATTCCACAATCTAGAGATGACCACTAGTTGGTGTATAATCACTAAGAGATGCTTCTCTTTGCCTAACAGCACACGCACAGACATACACCACCCACAAACATACACAAATGTGACAGATTGTTTCTCTTAATATATACATATTTATGTATTTGTTTTTAAACAAAAAAGAACTGAAGTTTTAAATTAAGAATATATATATTTTTCTTAGAATAGTGCCTGACACCTCATAAAATGTTAGCTATGTAAGTGACATATATATTAGCTATGATTACTTTCACCAATTACATTATAATTTTGAATGGTTATACCATAACTTATTTTACCAATTCATAATCAATGAACTAAGAGGTTACTTTCAATTTTCACTATTAAAAAAACACAACTATTGAATTAGTTATTTAGGATAAAATCCTAACACTAGAATTGTTGGTAATGGGTAAGGTAAGCACATTTTTTAAAATGTGACACACTACAAATTTCACTTCAGAAAAACTAGTCAATTTACATTCTAGGCAAAAGGTTGAAACTAATAAATGTTTTTAACTTAGTGTTGGATTAACATACTGATTTCAATACTGTTTATCACTTTGAAGGTGAACTATTAAATACTGTTATTGCTATATTTCTTTTTCTTTAGGGAATTACCCATGGTAACCCAATATCCACTTTTCTATTTGATTATCATTATTTTCATAGTAATTTTTAAGGTTTTTTTTTTGTCCTATGTGTCTCAAATATTTTTCATTAGGGTTTGGTCATTGCCTGTAACTTTGTAGAAAAGCTCCTAAAAAATTGAATGTAATAAGATCTATCTATTTTTATTTCTTGACTTGTGGTTTGATTGTCCTGCTTTGAAAGTTTTTCCTCCTCCACATATATACAAATGTATATATTATGTGCTAATATTTTTAAGGCTTACTTTTTTTAAATACCTTTAAGTCTTCTGGGGTTTAATTTGGTATACACAGTGTTACTAATTTGACATTTTTCAAAATGATTGTTCAGCGGTCCCAATATCCTCTTCTTCCACATTTGAAATGTCACCTTTATCTTATACAAAATGTTCAGTCATAATTATGTTTATTGAATGTTTATCAATGTTCCATTAATCTCTCTGTTCTAGAACCAATACCTCACCAGTTGTATTATTTGTGGTAAAAAAAAAAAATAAAAGGAATGTGAGGTGCTTCTCTAAAATGCCACATTTTGAAATTGTGTGGGGGAAAAAAAAGAAAATATACTTGGTATAAAATAGACTACAAGTAATTGGTTTTCATTTGTTTCATATATTTACTGATCATCTTCTTAAAATTATTGTAGCTTAACAGCATAATAAGTGCACGTTCCCCATGCCACTAATTAATTCAGGGATTTTCAATATAAGATATTGTTTACATCCTTAATCGGTGAAAAATACAATGTTGGTAGAAGTACTAAGGCCGTTTCTAAGTAACCATGTATAACAGCGGTTCTCAACCTATGGGTTGCTATCCCTTTGGCGGTCGAACGACCATTTCACAGGGGTCGCCTAAGACCATCCTGCATATCAGATATTTACATTACGATTCATAACAGTAGCAACATTACAGTTATGAAGTAGCAACGAAAATAATTTTATGGTTGGGTCACAACATGAGGAACTGTATTTAAAGGGCCAGAAGGTTGAGAACCACTGATGTATAACAATAAAAGCGTAATATGCTAATTAGACCGAACGACCTTCTGGATGACCTTCTGGACGAAGCAGTGGCTGGGAGAGCTGAGGCAAGCCACCGCAGCTGTGAGGGCCGAGCCCCTTGCATGAATTTCGTGCATTGGGCCTCTAGTGGTATTATAAAATTGGTCATCATTTACAAGGTGAGCTTTATTACACACACAATAAATGTTTCTAAGTTAAAAGTCAAACTTGATTTCTCTCTTCTTCATCAATATTTTTAAAGAGCATAAAAGAAAACTTGACAAAAATAATATTTAATAGGATGGAGACAAAAGGAGAGCTTAAGTTATTAAGACAACTTTACTGTACTTAGAAAAGCACACAGTTAAATGCAACGGGATTAATAAAAAAACTAAGTACCATTAACCTTCTGGTACCTAAGCAACTTAAGTACAAATAGCTCATGTTACCAATTAATTTGCAAAATAAAGCGATACCAAAATTATCCAACCGTCTTCTTACCTGTGGAGCTGCCTCCCTCCTCAGCAGCAGCCCCGGGAAGAAACAATCATCAACCTTTCCAGATGAGCACCTGCGTGGAAGGAGGCAGTGACAGGGGAAGAGGAATGGAGAACATGCAGGCAGTGGGACCAACAAACCAACTGCCACATTAAGCTCTGGTGAATGGAGGGGAAGTTGAGGAAGCTCTGCCTCTGAGGAGGCCTGGCTGCTGAAGCAGGGGAATTAAAGTAGGTCTAACGCAAAGTCTCTGTCGAAAATGAAAACAAAGACACAAATACATACACACACACACACACACACACACACTTAACTTCTTCATGGAAATACATACACACACACACACACACACATACACACACTTAACTTCTTCATGATTATAATCTACAAATTAATTTTGGTAAAATGTCTCATAATTAAAATAAAAAATAAATCATATTTACATATAGAATTTATGATCATTTCAAACACTCTTAAGTATCCTGGGTAAACAATTAGAAATTCATTTATGCATCTAAACATTACTGTAAAGAGATGACAGTAACAGCAATACAGGGACAAAGAGACAATGTAAATAAGAGTAAATATATTACTATTATCTGAAATAAATGCCAAAAAACGATTTATCAGAACAGTAACTATTACAGTTGCTACATTCAATCTTCACTTTCCCTCTCAGTTAATTCTGAAGTCACCTTTCCTGTTTATACTAGATCCGAAGATAAATTTGAAGAGGATGAAAAAGCAGCAAACCTTAACCTGTCTTTCCCACTTAATTTTTTTAGAAATAACTGGTCTCTGATAAAATAGTTATTTCTACCTCCCTACCTCCTTTCCCAATTCCCTGCCAACTTTAAAACTTACGATATAAAAATCACATGTGCCACTATCCATACCTCAATGATTACAGTTGCTATCGGCTGGAAAGGATTAACAATAATTGGCTCTGGATCCACCTCAGCCAGACCACTGGTTCCATCGAGTTCAGCCTGCTCTCGCTCTCTTTGTTCTCTATTGTTTGAGGGGAAAAAATTGTAATTCCTGAGAAAATGCTGAACCATGTTTAAGAACACTTGCAATAGGTTTAAGGCTGTTAAATTTAGTAATTTAAACATCTGGATATGGCTTTAAATTACTGATTTTCAGAAATCCTTATGCAGTTTACAGGCCTCTACCCCTGTGTAAAGATTATTCATTTGAATTTTTAAAAGACAGAAATGACAAAAATAACATTCCCTATGACTGATTTCTTAATATCAACAGTGCACATTAATTATCCTATGTGCTAGTTATTATATTTAGCAATTTATTAATTACCATCCCAAACCAATGCTGTCCTCTTCATTGATGTTAACAGATAAATGAGTCCTCTTGTTAACCCTCTTCTGAAGGGCTGTGTCAAATTACTTATCATATATGAACTAGGTAATGACTGCTGCTTTGCATAATAGAAGAAGCCATAAAGATAAGTTGCACTATATCACTTATATTAAGTAATTCCATATTTGTTACTACTGAAACATGTACTATCTCTGTGACTTTTGGTTAATGTTACCCCATACATGAAGAGTAATTAAGTTATAAAACAATTAGCTGGTGACTAGTGTAGATCTGCAACTGGGCTGCAGGTATAGTACAGCAATGTGAATGTTCATTACTATGACGTTTATTAATTATGTCCTCTGATGGAAAGATCTATCCTTTCATTCTGAACCTAGCAAGCCAAGATTTAGAGGGCTGCAATTTACAGCCTCTGTGACCTTGGACATGTATCTAGATCTTTGAATGAAAGTTTTTCCATGTGGATAAAAATATCTACTTCATAGGGTTGTTTCAGCTAAAGTAATATATGTGAAAGCACACTGTAAATGAACATACTTATAGGACAGTAAATGTTATTAATATTGCTAATTTATTAGCAAGCAGTTTCAGGTAGCTAGTATTATAATACTATTTTCAGATACCAACAATAATTTTTTTACAGTTTTTCAAAAATATCTGAATCTATTAGATTGGATTTAATGAAGTAAAAAGGTTGTTTTTTTTAATAACTCCTCCCTAAATGCCAATTTACTTTTAATTATGGAGGCTATGCTCAACAGGAGAGGTCTTAGACCACACGTAGTATGGCTAGACAGTGGTCGGCAAACTGCGGCTCGCAAGCCACATGTGGCTCTTTGGCCCCTTGAGTGTGGCTCTGTGTGACTCTACCCTTCCACAAAATACCGACTTCTGCGAATGGGCCACGAAGTTTCAATTGTACTGTACGTGCACGCCCGCACGTGGTATTTTGTGGAAGAGCCACACTCAAGGGGCCAAAGAACCGCATGTGGCTTTTGAGCCGAAGTTTGCTGACCACAGCTAGGAGAAAAGAGGAAAGGGGAATGGGTATTAGAAAGCCTGCCATCACATGACCTAGAACATCTTTATGGAAAAGGTAAGAACTTGGGGGGGAGGGGGATGACTAACATCAGATTTCTTTTATCCAACTCATTATTTTTTGTTCTTTTTGTTTGTTTTCTTAATGGGAAAAAAGCAAAGGAGTCTTCAGAAAAGTATGGCCATATATTTTATTTTTATAAGTATATAAAAGGTAGACCTACATGAATGATTGGTTTACTGAGCTTTATATCATGAAAATATACAGTAGGATAGAATACCAAATTTCTCAGAGGAACTAAAACCTCATATCAATATCAAGAGAGATCCTAGATAAATGATCTGCTCATATTATTGAGCACTTGGCGATGGGGAGTTATCTCTACAAGTATTTCTTTCCTTTAAGTCCTACCTCTAAATTAAATGAAAGATACCTGTAATTAGAGGATTTCCTTCAGTGTAAGAGAATACCTCACCAAGGCACCACCAAGGGCAGTTTAGTGGGTTCATGTCTACTAGGCTGCAAGTATGTTAGAGCACATGGAAGGCCAATATTTCTTAGGTAGATGGAAGACAACTTTAGATCTTGCAAGAGCTCACTTAAATATCTTTTGATTTCTCCCCTCCCCTACTATGCAACTATCTAGTTGAGAAAAGAAAGAGAAATCTTGGGATAAAGTCCTAAATTCGACTTTTAATCAAATATGAGTACTTTTTCACAGCATTAAGATTATTAGAAATGATTCTGTGGTAGAATTTATGAAATCATTGTTTTTTAATTCAAAGTTTGCTAAATTTAGTTTAAAAGGTTCCTTTCAGGAAATATATTTTTAAAATAATTTGAAAAATATATTTAAAAAACCTGAGACAGTATAATTTAGTTTATTTTGTGAGAAAACTAGTGTTGAAGATCAGATTTTGTTTCAGTTGATTGATCCACTATCAGCTTGCCTTCTGTCTTTGCTGAGACTAAAGAAGCATTTCTCAATAATTGACAGTGGACTCAATAATTCTCTGTTGTAGGGGACTGTCCTGTGCAGCACTAGCTGTTGAGCAGCTTCCTGGCCTCTACCCACTAGATGCCAGTAGCACTCCACCTCGTCCCCAGCTGTGACAAGTAAAAATGTCTCTAGACACTGCCAAATGCCCTCTGAGAAGCAAAATTAGCATACTGATCGAAAACCACTGCAATAAAGGTACTCATAAGAAATAAGAGATAAAAATTTTAAATTTCTTAGAAATAATAAATACATAAGGAATAAATTTAACTACCATAATGCCACCAGGAAAAGTAGAATCCTATCCCCCAAACTTGTGTAGAGAAAAATCCATAAAAACAGAAAATTTGTGTAGTGTCTTCCTTCAGACACAAAAAAGAAACTGAATAGACAGAACTAATAAATTATTCAGAAAATTGTGGTGGTATTTTTGTTTGTTTGTTTTTACATTTCAAATGCACCGTGGTACAAAATTAATCTACTTACCTTTCTTCTCGTAATTTTCGCACTCGTTCAGCCCTTTCTCGTTTCTCTTGTTCCTCAAGAGCACGTTGTTCTGTTGTGTCCTTTTGGATGCGTTCATTTAAGGCATCAAAGTCTCTTGCAATGATATCTAGCAGCCAATAAAGGCCTTTTTTAATGGACTTGTCAATTTTCTTTCCAGATCCCAAGATTGCTGAACAAGGTTCCTGAAAAACACCAATTTATTTGGCTTAAACATTAAAACTAAAAGTTCTCCACAAAAATCTACTCAAAAACCACTAAGTATAATTATTAGTAAATCAAAATTAACCCATTAAATTAATTATATAAAGCACCTGCTTATTTAACTTACAAAACATACCATTGAAATGACCACTAACATTAGTACATAGGAGCTGAAATATTTCAAGTACAATATCTGTAAGCTATGAGAGATACTATAACACAGGAAGTCAACAGTGCCAGTTAAAACAAACTCACTGGAAGACAAAATCAAACTTCCAGTCCTTAAGGAATTTATAGCAGTAAACATCTTTTAAGATTGACAGTCTAATGTCCATCTTCTGAAGCCAGAATTAATACTTAAACCTTCTGCCCATCTTTCTTAAGATTATATAACTCTCCTGATAAGATTTTTCAAAATTCATTGCAAACCTCTCATATGTTTAAATTTTGTATTTATATGTTTTCTTTACCATTTAAAAAATTTGCCTGGCTGGCATGGCTCAGTGGTTGAGCATCAACTTATGAATCAGGAGGTCACGGTTAGTTGATTCCCAGTCAGGACACATGCCCATGTTGTGGGCTCAATCCCCAACAGCAGGCAAGCAGGAGGCAGCCAATCAATGATTCTCTCTCATCATTGATGTTTCTTCTCTCTCCCTCTCCCTTCCTCTCTGAAATCAATAAAAATATATTTTTTAAGAATTATAGCAAGACGTGTTTGTATAGCTTACAAGTCCTGTCAGCAATATCTTAAACAAAAAGCAAATCTAGAGTCTTTGAAATCTCAAAAGACAGTTTATGGAAATCAATAACAACTAAATAGAAAACAAATATTACAATATAAAATAATAGCAACAAAACAGTGAGAATGTGATTTCCTGGGTAAAAAAAAAAGTTCTTTTAAAACACTAACACATTATTTTGTTAGCTGTCTGCCACCTAATTGCCTTTCACCTTTACAAAAACTAAGTTATACTGAACATATTTCATAGGGAAAAAAGGAAAACAAACCCCAACACTTACTATCTGACATAGGCACTTGTGTTCATTGACCATTTTTTCCAGAGACAGACATTCAATCACATCAGCTTCTCCTAAAGCCCCTTCCTTGTCTTGTTTATTTGCCAACCTATAGAGATATAAATAAAGTGTTTTTATAGCAAATGTGTAATCAGACAGCCACTTAAAAATATTTTCACCATGTTCTCATCCCAAAGTTTTAAACCTATTGACTACAGAATATACTGGTTTAAGAGAGTACTACAGAATCTATTTCACCATTTTTTCCTAAAATAAGTTCGTGAGAATTGACCTAAGAAAGAGAAGTCAGGTAGGTTAAGAAAACAAGCAATAGGTCAATAGGCCAACAAGATAGAAAAAGACTAGTTTTCATACCCCTCAGCCATCAATTCTAATTTTCACATTATGTCTTTATCTTCTTAAAATACATGCATCATGATGCAAATACGCTTATCTTATGTCCTTATCTTCTGAAAATACAAAATATTCTTGTTTTAAATACTCAAATGTTCATTCTGAGCTTGTAATATTTGAGCTCATCTGTATTTCCAGTGTGTGAATGTGTCCGCATAAATCATGCAATTTACTGGAGAGGTGGAGCCACTTCTGTCTCATTTACTTTGCATAGCACAGCACATAAAGAACATTATATTCAATTAGAAACAAACTGGGAAACAACAAAATGAAAAACATCAAAAGTTCTTTATATATATATATATATAGTTTATTATTATTATTGATTTCAGAGAGGAAGGGAGAGGGAGAGAGAGAAACATCAATGATGAGAGAGAATCACTGATCCGCTGCATCCTGCTCGTCCCAAACAGGGGATTGAGCCTGCAACCGGAGCATGTGCCCTTACTGGAAATCAAACTGTGACCTCCTGGTTCATAGGTTGATAAGCAACCACTGAGCCATGCCAGCCAGACCAAACAAGTTTTGTGTTTTTTTTTAAAATATATTTTATTGATTTTTTTACAGAGAGGAAGGGAGAGGGATAGTTAGAA
>NW_005370315.1:954595-956148 GCF_000412655.1 Myotis brandtii | reverse complement strand
GGCCCCTTCAGCCCGCAGGCCGACGCTCCATCCACTGAGCCAAACCGGTTTGGCCAAAACAAGTTCTTAAAAAAAAAAAGAGTTATCACAAAATAACACAATTTGCTATCAGATGGCAGAGGTCAAAAAGTTTAATAACACGCTATCTAATGAACCCTTATCATCTATTTTTAAAAATTATCCACATGGCCCGGCTGGCATGGCTCAGTGGTTGAACGTCAACCTATGAACCAGAAGGTCACGGTTCAATTCCCAGTCAGGGCACATGCCTGGTTTGCTGGCTGGGGTTGTGCAGGAGGCAACCGATCAATGATTCTCTCTCATCATTGATGTTTCTACCTCTCTCTCCCTCTTCCTTCCTCTTTGAAATCAACAAATATATATATATATATATATTTTTTTTTTAAATTATCCACATGGTGCTGGTTACTTTGAAGGCATCTGGTTGTACCATTTAGTGATGTAAAACAGATCAGTGGATTCAGCTGGAGTCAGCCTGATTCAGCCAAAATAATTCCATCTAATGAATTTAGTATCCACTGATGACCTTTGCTAAATTCCATTATTTTATAAGAGCTTATAAAATATGACTTTTCTAGTTCTATATTCCTTTTGCATTTACTGGCCGAATTTTTGCTAAAAAGTAAGCTTTCATCAACTACTTGCTTACTCTTACTTAAATGCAATTCAGAGAAAAGTCGAGGTAAACCTGTGATCCTTTGGCTTCATTTCCTAATATTCATAATAATAAATTGATGCTCTATCAACCTCCAAACGTGATCAAGTTGCTTTCTTTGGTTTGTGGGGCACACAATTATGAAATAGATTTTTAAAATATATGTTTCACTCTACTGTAGTTACTTTTTAAAGATTTTTTTCATTGATATTTTGAGAAAGAGATGAAACAGGAGGGAGAGAAGAAGAAACATTGATGTGAGAGCGAAACATTGATCAGCTGCCTCTCACACTGACCATACTGAAGATTGAGTGGTGGGAGGGGGGTTATTTTTGAGGCTCAAAGTTACACAATTTGGTCAGTGGGAGTCCCCATGGTGTTGGCTTCTGTGTTCTTCCTGTACAACTTCCAGAGTCTTTGATATCTTCTTGCTTTTTTGTAAGAAACAATATTCCAATATTCCAGATGGAATCATCCATCTCCCTAAGGAGCCCTTGTTCCTTTCAGTGAGGACTGATATTTTAAAGACCACAATCTGGGTGCTATGAACATTTACTGCTATTGACTTGCCATTGTTTTCTAGACCCTTTCAGTGGACAAAACTGAGCGGAGGGGTGTAGTTTTTTTAAGAAAGAAAATTTTAAATCATGAGCCCATATTAATTTTTCCATTTTTAATCAAATATTACCACGTTCTACTTAACTTCTTAAATTGTATCACTTTTGTCTTATGCTGAAAACTATAGTTCCTAATAACACTGACATTGACTATTTGCTTTATCCTATAAAATAAAGCAGTAATATGCAAATTGACCATCACACCCTCACAAGATGGCTGCCTATGACTAGGCCGGCAGAGGGGTTAGTGAGGGACAACC
>NW_005370315.1:914325-953899 GCF_000412655.1 Myotis brandtii | reverse complement strand
CCGGATTGGAGAGGGTACAGGCTGGGCTGAGGGGACCCACTCCCTTGCATGAATTTCATGCACCGGGCCTCTAGTCCTACAATATATATAAATTTCAACACAAGAATAATGATATCGTTGTAATTAACTCGTTGTAATATACTCTTATGAGTAACTGGAAAGGGGCAAAGGAAAGGCCAAATATTAGAGGCATGCCCAATGAAGTCTGGGTAAATAGGGAAGGTACTTACTTGCCTGTCAGTCACACCTGGGGACAGGTCATTGGCCAGGATAGGTGTGGCCACTGCAAGTATAGGAAGATTTGAGATATCTAAGCTCCTAAACAAAGGAGTTTGCTCTCTTGCTTCTTGGTTCCTGCTCCTGGCTTGCAGGACTCTCATGCTCCTGCATTTGCCAGACCACACACACAATGGACTATTGGACTGCAACTAGCCTCATGCAAAACCAGACCCAGCTCCAACATGGAACAGAAACTCTGGACACTGGCTTTGCTTCTAGCTCTACCGAATCCTCAGCTGCACATTATCCAGGACTGGATTAAGGGAAATGGGACTTTGGAAACAGAGGGGTATAATTCCACGCAAATAAAGCTTTCTACCACATCTCACCCTCCTGTGAGTGCCTCCGGAAATGCTTATTCCAGCAGCAGCACTCCAAGAACCCCACTCCCACTATGGAGAAAGACTATCCACACATTTCTCCGATAACAATGCCAATATTATTAAAAATAAGATTACTAAATGTAGGTTAAAATCTCTTTGTGATTATTCTTGTCTCTAAAATATATTCCACAAGAAATGCACAGTCAAAATACTGACTTTTAAATTAATTAAATAATCCCTCTCTGGTTACAACACCATCTAGATATATAGCTAGGTTCGCTTTTTCAGGCTGCTTTTGCTTTTTAGTTTTATTTTTTATTTTAAGATTGAATTTTTAAAACATTTATGTGGTTCCAAAGTCAAAACTATAAAAACAAAGTACAACCAAAAGTATTACCCAACTCGGTCCCTTTTCTTCTTTCTATCCCATCCATTCTCCTATAAGTAACCCTTTTCATTCCTTTTTAGTTCACCATCACCCCCCCCCCCCCCCATTATTTCTTTTTGAAAATATAAACATGTGTTTGTGGAAAACGATAAAGGTCACAATTTGGGCCCTATAGATATTCACTGCTATTGACTGATTGGGAGATGTTTGTGTATGTGTGTCTCCACACTCCCTTGCTTTCTCAAAAACTAGAATGTTATATATACTCTTGTGTACCACCTTCTGTTTTTTTTAAACGGTAAATCTTAAAAGTACCCTGAAGTAATGTAAAGACATTTTCTTTATTATTATAGTCTTTATAAATGAGCAAAATGCTCATAGGCTGTTTTATCGTTTATTCATCCAGGCCCACTCTGAAGGAACTTTTGGGTTGTTTCCAGTGTTTTGTTTTCACAAGGAGTGCTGTGAAGAATAACTGTGGGAACGAGTTATTTCTTATTTTGGGAACAGATTCCAGGAAGTAGGGATACTAAATCAAAGAATAAAGGCAAATGTCACTTTGATAGAAATTATACCAGTGTCCCTCCTCTTACCCTCAAATCACAAAAATCAGGCAGAAAAAAAGGGACGGTAAGGAAATTTACTAATGTTAGAGGCATTTCATTTCTAATTTTTCAAATAAATGTCTCACTCTGGTAAAAATTAATTTTGAATTGTTATATTGATAAAATAAACTGCATAACATTGTGGCCCAACTTTAGTTTTTCTATATTGAAAACTCTGGAAGAAACTTATTTTAAAATAAAAATACCAGGTACAATAACAAGAAAAGTGGGGTGGAAGGTTTAAAGACAGGAGTTCTTTTCTCGCAGTTGTCATTCTGAAAATCAATGATTTTATGAGTGAAGCCCTTGGGATTTCCTAAAATAGAATAGAATTCAATCATTTTAAAGTAAATGGAACAAAAAGCTTTTACACCAAGCTTCTTTCCATTCCTATTTATTCTGAATTCTGTATGTTAGCAAGTTTTGATACCTAAAAAAAACCCAAAGAAACCTTTGTTTAATTACAACCCCCTTTTTATTAACTACTGTATTTTATATGTAATATAGAAATGGAATTACAGAGCCTGTGCCAAATACTCTATGTAGGCAGTTTAACAAGGACTTCCTGTTACCAACTAGCTCCAATGAAAATGATCTTCCTTTAATCTAAAGAATGGGCGGTTAACTGGCAGAACCGGATTCTCCAGGTGTGAAGTAAGCAATTTGTTCTTCTCAGCAAAAGGACAACTTTATCTCTAACTTATTTGGCTTCATAATTTGGCTTTCAATTAAGTTAATGATATGAAAATGTACAGAAATTGCCTGTGAACTATAAGATAGAGACAAAACGTTACAGATGATAGGTTTTCCTCTCACAGGCAGGACTCCAACACCGCAGGTGGAAAAGCAACAAAAGGAACAAGATAAAGGTAACAAACCACTCTTTTCTGTATTTTTTTTAATGTGAGACACCCGTAGCCTGAAATTTGTGGCATTTAAAAATAGCTCAATAGATAATTAAAATCACTTGTTTTGTTCAGATTTGGACCAGGCTACCAGCAGTTGATCTGCTCATAATTGCTAATAAATTGAACAGGATCTGGGTTTAGAGATCTCAGAAATAGACGACCATAATAAAATCAACTTCTTCTTTTAAGTCCTTTAAAAAGGAGCTTCTCATTTTGGAAACACTGGAAATTCGGATCCTATAAAAACAAACTTAAAATTCTTTCATAGACTGGTTATAAATTAGTCATACTGTGCTTGCTTTAAAGAACACTTAACATCAATCTATAAAGGATTAAACTAAAGGAAAATACAGAAAAAAAAAAAGAACACTTAACATCGAATTCTGAAAAGAAGCTTATGCCCAAATTTGACACATATGTATAACCTTTAAAAACTTAAGTTAATTTTGTAGAAGGTCTTAATAAATTTATTCATTGTTGTTTCCCAGAATATTTTAAAGTTAATCTGAGGAAATTAGAACATAATCTTGTAAAAGGACCACTGTGAAATATCAAAGTATTAACTTTTTAAATGTTTTAGCTAGTATATTAAAAGTATGTAATTGTAAAACTTAATATATTATACTTGATTTGACAGTTTTACATTTTTAATTCAGAATCATTTAATTGCTACATATATATGATTTCTAACACTTTCAAAATAAAGCAATATATATAGAGGCTTAACCAAAACACAGTTTATTTTCTGATATTTCTTCAAAGTTATTTTATAACTGTTACCAGAGTATGTATGTACAGCATACTTTCATCAGGTAAGAGTCTTAATATTTAAGCAAGTCAGTTAACAATTAACTTACTTAAACTAAATAAAAAGTATAATAAAATAAAAAGGCCCTGAAGGACTGCATTACAAAAACATCATATAATGCAAACTTTGAGAAAATATATACAACTTGCAATAAGTTGTTTTTTTCCTCATTTAAGTAGCCAAAGTGGTGACTATTCCAATAACATCAGCTCCTTTCACCTTGAACTAGGGCAATTCTGCAAGTGGGTCTCATTCACAAAAGCCAAAAATAAAATAAAATGCCCCATTTTATGTTAGATAAGAACTGGTTCTGGTTACACTTCTTGAAATATTTTATTTAATCAATATAGTAATTATAAAAAGAAAATACCTTTAAAAATCTATAAATCTATAATGTATCTATCCCAGGGTGTATTTCTTAAAGCACTAGATAATTTTTATTTATATTCCTATTCCTGGAAATGTTCTCTGTCTGCATTAGGGTGGAGAAACTTTTAGTTGAGTCATACAAGTTTACTTTTCTATTTCCCAAAACAAACTGTCAAAGTTGATTAGCATGTTTAAAAATTAATGTTCTTTCTTTTTGCAAATATGTTTAACCTAAAAAATATAGTCAATTATTGACAGTAGAATTCAAAACAGTATAGTAATGCATGAAGTTAAACATGCTGAAATATGATTCATATTTGAATAGAACTCTTCCAACATTAAGAAAATAAATTTAAGGTATAGTAAAGATTGTGTAAAATGGTAGTCTCATCTATTTCACCTAACCTAAGCAATGAAATGATAACTGTGAGCTTAATATTTTATGTTCATAAACTTTGTCTCTTCTACCTTTTAAATTCTAATATGATTACATGTCTCACTTTGCCTAATATTCTATTTTATAAAGATATATTTTAAATTAAGCAATTAAATTGCAAATAGTTATACATGTAGTTATAAGTATGTAACTACTAGAAAGTACAATTTGCATACAGCATGTTAAGTGCACTTGAGTACCTACATTAAGTCAATTTCTGCAGAAATGAACAAGGATTTGAGGAGCATTCTAAATTGTTAGCTCTGTAAAGATAATCATTATGGCTCTGGCCAGTTTGGCTCAGTGGGTGGAGCATCAGCCTGCGGACCAAAGGGTCTGGGTTCAATTCTGCTCAAGGGCATGTACCTTAGTTGCAGGTTCCTCCCCGGCCCCAGCCCTGCTTGGGGCTCATGCAAGAGGCAACCAATTAATGTCTCATCGATGTTTCTTTCTGTCTTTCCCTCTCTATTCCACTCTCCCTAAAAATCAATGCAAAAATATCCTTGGGTAAGGATTAATAACAACAAAAAAGATAGTCATAATAGGGCATGTACCTTAGTTGCAGGTTCCTCCCCGGCCCCAGCCCTGCTTGGGGCTCATGCAAGAGGCAACCAATTAATGTCTCATCGATGTTTCTTTCTGTCTTTCCCTCTCTATTCCACTCTCCCTAAAAATCAATGCAAAAATATCCTTGGGTAAGGATTAATAACAACAAAAAAGATAATCATTATGACCTTTAGTCAGGATGAACAGAACAGAAATTCTTCCCTCTTCTACATACAGAAGTGTTTGATATGATCTTGAGAAAAGACAAATTTTAAAACTACATATCATATTTGAAGTAAAGAAATTTCCAACTACCAGAGATAAGGAGGGAACATAATCATAACCAAAGCAGAGAGCAGCAATTAAAGCAACCTCATGAGCTACTAAAAGCTGATTTTTAGGTTTTTTTGCATAATAGGGAACTAAAACTGAGCTTCCTAGATGAAGCGTCAACCAGAAAAAATAGAACACAGTCTATATATACAGAGATAGGAAAATCTCTGTTGGCTTGTCCAGGATTACAACAAGAAGTGAGGGATCCACTCAGGCTATAAAAATTAGGCCCATATTTATACTGCCTGAGTTACCCCATGGGGCCCCCAAATTAGATAAGAATGTATCCACATGCAGGGCACTGCAGGCATTCTTGTATAATGTAATTCCCCACTGAAGATAAACTACTGACAAACTTCACTAAGTCCACTTGTCCACCACCAAGAGAAACAGTTCATGACTACAACAAAGATATTTATTCCTCAGAGACCAAAACAACCTAATAATGTAAAGGATCTTTAACATAAATACCCTTTAACTATTCAAAGGAAATAAATGAAGACATGGGACCCATAAACTAAGATGAACACAGTATATAAACTTTATAGTTAATTTTATATAGACATCACTTACTATATTATGCATGACATGATATACAGCCCTAAAAGGAAATGTTTTTCCTATAGTATCAGTAACATATAGAGATTCATATAAAAAAAAAAGATTCAGCATCTTTGCTTGGTTTTTTTCCTAGTCAAATTATTAAGATTAATGAATACAAAATACATATCAATATATTTTGAAGTGTTCCTCAAAGTAACTTTTATTCAAATATGAAAGTATGGTACTCTTTCAGGAAACTGTTGTTCCACAGACAGGAACCCAGGGAAAGACAACCTTTACAAGGGTCAGAGTCAAAAATCTTGGTTTCCACAATCAGTGACAGTAACATTCACCTTCCTAAAGTATTTTGTAAAGGTATACTGTGCTACAATATCAATTTGAAATATTCTATTTCTTAAAAGCAAAAAATTTAATCTATGATGCTTTAGAAAAATAGGCTTTTGATGGAATTGGTCATTTTTTTCTAATTTTTTTTAAAAAAGGAAGATCTATCCAGCCATAAAAATGTTAGAGGGGGTTGTTTCAGGATTTGTTCTAAGTCATACTACCAAAGAGAAAATTGGAGACCTTGTAGTTTTTGAGAAATTTAAAGGTAGCTAGATGCTTCTTAGCAGTTATATAAACATCTTAGATAGAAGTTGATTATCATAAATAAAAAATCAAAATGTTTTGTTTACATCCCCCTCATAGCTCATTTGAGTCTCCAATACTGTTACTCTTTTCTTTTTCCCATATTATCAATATCACAAGACCATTTAAAAAAACAACAACAGTGCACAAACAGCATATCTGCTATATACTTTGAAGCTATAAGAATTCATAGTTTCAGGTTAGTACAAGTGTAGGAAACAGGCTCGGCTAGTATGGCCCAGTGGTTGAGTGTTGACCTATGAACCAGGAGGTCACAGTTTGATTCCAGATCAGGGCACATGCCTGGGTTGCAAGCTTGATCCCCAGTGTGGGAGCAGGAGGCAGCAGCAATCAATGATTCTCTCTCATCATAGATGTTTCTCTCTCTCTCTCCCTCTCCCTTCCTCTCTGAAATCAATCCTATATAAGGGTAATATGCAAATTGACCCTAACGGCAGAACGACCAGGAACAACCAGTCACTATGATGTGCTCTGACCACCAGAGGGCAGACACTCAATGCAGGAGCTGCCCCCTGGTGGTCAATGCACTCCCACAGGGGGAGCTCCGCTCAGCCACAAGCCAGGCCGACGGCTGCCAACACAGCGGTGGTGGTGGGAGCCTCTCCTGCCTCCTCAGCAGCGCTAAGGATGTCCGACTGCGGCTTAGGGCCACTCCCTGCAGAGAGTGGGCCTAGGCTGTCAGTCAGACATCCCCTGAGGGCTCCAGGGCTGCCAGAGGGATGTCTGACTTCCAGCTCAGGCCCGATTCCCCGGGGAATAGGCCTAAGCCAGCAGGTGGACATCCCGAGGGATCCCAGACTGCGAGAGGGTGCTGGTCGGGCTGAAGGACTCCCCCAGAGTGCACGAACTTTCATGCCCCAGGCCTCTAGTACATATATATTTATAAAAAAGAATAGGAAACAGAAATCTCTGTATGTAAATAGGAATGAAGTATACTTCACTTCCATCTATGTTATCTCAGGCTATGACTATGAGCTAAGGCAGAAGAAATTATAACAATCACAGTTTCTACATGATGTCGAGGATAGAATTCAAAATTTCTTAGAGACTTCCTGTGACCTAGGTCTATGAGATCAGTACTAATTCCTTTTCCTTTTCTCAACTGTAAAGTGTTTAGTTTGGTCTGATTAAAGATCCTAATAAAGCTGCAAACAACATAATTATTTTGGATCTGATACGCTATATTACCTTCTATAAGAATTTTTTCCTTTTAAACATAGTATCTATATAATAAAAACCCAGAGGTTGTGACACTGTTACGACCAAAGACCGGTCACCAGGAGGCTGCGCGTACGGCGAGGTGCGCACGGGTGGGCAGGGCTGCGTGCGTGGCGAGGCGCATGTGGGTGGCCGGGGCCGCACAATTTCGCACACTGGGCTTCTAGTTTATAATAATATTTGATACAGATCAACTTCATTTGTATGTTTCACTAGGATAATCCATCACTATGGATTAGGAAAAAAGAACAAGTCAGGCAGATTTATATCTGAATGTAGGCTCTGCCACTTTTTAGTTGTGTGGCCTCTGGCAAGAAACTTTACCCTGCAGACACCAGAAATATTTAAGGTAGTTAAGGAAGTCACCATCCAAATAAGGGGAACTTCAAAGAAAAAGTATACAAAGAAAATGGAGAAGCTGAAGTTCTTTAAAAAATTAAGATCTGTGGCCCCCAAGAAAATCCTAAACACATGACTTTTCAGATTGAGAAAGCTACTAAGTGTCTAGCAAATACTGCATAAGGACGTGCCCTGGGCTTCTTATTGTGAAATTTTAGAACACCAGAAATAAAGAGAAAAGGCCAAAAGTTTCATGAAAGGAAATTTTTTTTTTAAATCTCAGATTTTACACAAAATATCAGGAATCAGATGGCAGATTTCTCAAGGGCAACAAAAGAAGTTAGAGAAAAACAGCAAAATTTTCAAAATGCTAAAGGAATATATTATTTTTAAGTAAGAATTATATCCACAGAAAACATATCATTAAGGTGTAAAAATAGAAAATATTTTCAAAAATAGAAGTTGTTAGCACATTTACATTTTAAAAGGAAGTATATGGCAGGAGACATACTAGAAAGGAGAAAAAAAAATTCCAACACAACAGCTATGTGGTAAATCAGGTCAAGATAGAGGGATCCAGGGAAGAAGTCTCAAAAGATGAAATACTACAATGAAAGAAAAAAACACAATACCTACTATATTTACTAGTAAATGAATTAAGAGGATATTTTCAGCTCAACTTAAGAGTTTTGGAAGGAATTAGTGATGTATATGTAGAAAATGAAGCAACTGAAAAACTTAGGTAATTAATAGTTTCAAGAAAAATTAAAAAGTTTAATGGTTCTTGATCATTGTGATGATTATATGGGTATGTTCACTTTGTGAAAAATCATCAAATTACACATTTTGTTTTAGGCACTTTCTGTATATGTGAAAGTACATCAATGAAAAGCTTTCCTAAAATAAAAGTGTAAATCTCTTAGCTCTAGCCACAGAAATGGCCTAGAAACAAACAAAAAACTTATTTGAGAAAGAAAGTAAATAGTATGTTAGGTGACTCTAACGTGTATGATATTTGGTTATAAATGCAGAACACTGATTAACCCAAAACTGTGATATAACTATATTGAAGTAAAAATTGAGGAGATGGTGGGATATAAAAAAAGGTTAAGTCCACATCTTTCACGACAGATATTCAGAATAATTTTTAAATCTAAAAAAGCAGAAATACCTACATAAGCAGATTACCAAGAAATAGGGAGTTTAAAAGCAACTCGTATCTTAGGAACAATGATTCCCTTTGGGAACTGGGGACTGAAAATGAGGTGTGATGGGGCAGGCAGAGGTTGGCTGTATATATCGTTATAAGCATTGAAACGATTTGACTTCTTAAGCTGTGTATATGTAGTAACTTGATGAAAACGAAAAGCATTTAAATAGAGACAATTTGGCCCTAGCTGGTTTGGCTCAGTGGATAGAGCGTCTGCCTGTGGACTGAAGGGTTCCGGGTTCGATTCCAGTCAAGGGCATATGCCTGGGTTGCGAGCTCGATTCCCACTAGGGGGCGTGCAGGAGGCAGCCAATCAATGATTCTGTCTCATCATTGATGTTTCTCTCTCTCTCCCTCTCCCTTCCTCTCTGAAATCAATAAAAATATATTTTAAAGAAAAGAGAGACAATTTGTATTCCCACCAACAGTACACCAGGGTTCCCTTTTCTCCACATCCTCACCAACACTTGTTGTTTATTGATTTATTGATGATAGCCATTCTGACAGGTATGAGCTGATTTCTCATTATAGTTTTAATTTACATTTTTCTGACAATTAGTGACCTTGAGCAGCTTTTGATATGTCTATTGGCCATCCATATGTCCTCTTTGGAGAGGTATCTATTCAGGTCTTTTGCCTATTTTTTAAATTGGATTGGGGTTTTTTTGTGTGTTGAGTTTTATAAGTTCTTTATAAATTTTGGATATTAACCCTTTATCAGATCTATCATTGGCAAATATATTCTACCATTCAGTGGGTTGTCTTTTCATTTTGTTCATGGTTTCCTTTGATGCAGATTGGTGCAGCCACATGGAAAGCAGTATGGACTTAACCAAAAACAAACAAACAAACAAAAACTGTCAACGATTCCACTTACACTAATTTGGAAGAATATATGTAGTACCTCTATGTTCATTGCAGTGTCATTTACAATAGACAAGATTTGGAAGCAGCCCAAGTATCCATCAGTAGATGAGTAGATAAAAAAAAGCTATGGTAATTTAACCAAATGGAAAACAATATAAAAGTTTTTAACTTTTATAAAGCCTAATTAATCTGTTTTTTTTTTCTTTTGCTGCCTGTGCTTTTGGTGTTATATGCAAGAAATTGCTGCCAAATCCAATGTAAGAATTAAGAACAAATGTTTCCAGAGCCTTAAAATAAGTTGATTACATCTCTTTTTAATTTTTTAAGTTATACTCATCACATCTTCTTAATCACACAGAGGATAATTAGAATAATCATCAAGGTTGCCAAATAATGCTTTAGCTTATAAGCCTATGGTTAACATATACATAATTAAATATGTACTGGTCTTTGACCATT
This sequence comes from Myotis brandtii, assembly GCF_000412655.1. Taxonomy (NCBI): domain Eukaryota; kingdom Metazoa; phylum Chordata; class Mammalia; order Chiroptera; family Vespertilionidae; genus Myotis; species Myotis brandtii. The sequence continues at coordinate 943,596 of NW_005370315.1, read as the reverse complement.
CTTTCTTTTTTTTTGAGGAACACTTCTGATATTCAATTAAAAATATGTAGAAGCCAAAGAATCACACAGCTCTTCTTTTTGTCTTTATAATGATAATGGCAAACTCTTTTTTTTTTTTTTACAATTTATCTTTATTATTGAGAATATTACAGACATCCCCTATTATTCCCATTTCCCCCTTCCACCTAGTTCCCACTCCACCACAGGCCTTCACCACACTGTGTCCTTGGGTTATGCATATATGCATATAAATTATTTGGTTAATCTCTTCCAACCCCCACCCTTCCCTCTGAGATCTGTCAATCTGTTCCATGCTTCCATGTCTCTGGACCTATTTTGTTCGTTAGTTTATTTTGTTCATTAGATTCCACATATAAGTGAGATCGTGTGGCATTTATCTTTCTCTGACTGGCTTATTTCGCTTAGCATAATCTCCAGGTCCATCCATGCTGTCTCAAAGGGTAACAGACCCTTCTTTTTTACACCTGCATAGTTGTCCATGTGTAAATGTACCACAGCTTTTTTTTTTAATTCTTTTATTGTTGAAAGTTTTACATGTTTCCTTTTTCCCCTATTGACCTCTCCCAGCCCACTCCGGCCTCCCAGCACAGGCCCTCACCCCCTAGTGTCTGTGTCCATTGGTTATGCTTCTTCTATGCATGCATACAAGTCCTTTGGTTGATCTCCTACCCCTCCTCCCCCCTCCCTTGCTTCCTTCTGAGGTTTGATGGTATTCGATGCTTCTATGTCTCTGGATCTTTCTACAACTGGCTTATTTTGCTTAGCATAATGCTCTCCACGCCCATCCATGCTGTTGCAAATTATAAGAGTCCTTTCTTTATTACAGCAACATAGTATCCCATTGTGTAGATGTGCCACAGTTTTTTAATCCATTCATCTGCTGATGGGCATTTTTGCTATTTTCAGATCTTAGCTATATAAATAATGCTGCTACGAATACAGGAATGTATATATTCTTTCTGATTGTTGTATCTGGATGCTTAAGATATATTCCCAGAAGTAGGATCACTGGGTCAAAACGCAGTTCCATTTTTAATATTTTGAGGAAACTCCATACTGTTTTCCATAATGGTTACACCAGTCTGCATTCCCACCAGCAGTGTACTAGGGTTCCCTTTTCTCCACATCCTCACCAGCACTTGTTGTTTGGTGATTGATGGTAGCCATTCTGGCAGGCATGAGGCAATACCTCATTGTGATTTTTAATTTGCATCTCTCTGATGATTAATGACATCAAGCATTTTTTTATGTCTATTTGCCATCTGTCTGTCCTATGTGGAGAAGTGTCTATTCAGGTCCTTTGCCCATTTTTAAAAAAATATATTTTATTGATTTTTTTACAGAGAAGAAGGGAGAGGGATAGAGAGCTAGAAACATCGACGAGAGAGAAACATCAAGCAGCTGCCTCCTGTACACCCCCTACTGGGGATGTGCCCGCAACTGAGGTATATGCCCTTGACTGGAATCGAACCTGGACCCTTCATTCTGAAGGCCTTCGCTCTATCCACTGAGCCAAACCAGTTAGGGCTCCTTTGCCCATTTTTGATTGGATTGTCTTCCTTTTGTTGAGTTGCATTATATATTTTGGAAATTAATGCCTTACCAGATATATCATTAGCAAGTATGTTCTCTCATAGTGGGATCCCTTTTCATTTTGATGATGGTTTCTTTTGCTGTGCAGAAGTTTTTTAGTTAGACGTAGTCCCATTTGTTTATTTTGTCCTTTATTTCTCTTGGCCTAGGACCATGGTCGGCAAACTGCGGCTCTCGAGCCACATGCGGCTCTTTGGCCCTTGAGTGTGGCTCTTCCTAAGCCTTAGGAGTACCCTAATTAAGTTAATAACAATGTACCTACCTATATAGTTTAAGTTTAAAAAATTTGGCTCTCAAAATAAATTTCAATCGTTGTACTGTTGATATTTGGCTCTGTTGACTAATGAGTTTGCCGACTACTGATCTAGGGGAACTGAGATCTACATGTTGGGATGGTCCCAGTACTGACACTTATTAAAACCAGACCCTCCCAGGGCTGTATTGGCAGTAGAATGACTTGCCCTTGTTAGAGCAAAGCTCGTTTGGACCCATCTTTTCTTTCAGGCAGCCAGCTAAGCCTTTTCAGGCCTGTCCTGCTAAACAAAAATGCTTGCGGGGGGCGTGTGTGAATGGGTTTATATATTACCCAGATGACCTCATTATTACTCATAGTTGATTGGAAAATTTCCAACCTTCTCTACTTGGTCCTAGCTACCTAAGGGATTGGAACTGACATCTGCTATCAAAACCCATCTGCAAAGAGCGTATCTAAATAGCATTAGGTTTCATTCCACTGACATTAAATGGGAACCATTAGTGACAAGCGGTGGTGTACAGTAGAAGAAAGTCCTTCTGGCCTCAGAAAAAGGTAAATTTAGGGCTAAATCCTAACTAGGCCGATACTAGTTGTATGTCCCTGGGCATGTTAACCTCAGAGCATCGCTTACTGATCTATAAAATAAATGCTATACCTCTACAATGTTGTGAGGAATAATAAAGATTTTTGCACACAAGACTTCCCAGTAGTAATGTCTTCAATCAGTGACAGCTATTATTAGTATTGTTTTCTCAGTATTCTGGACTTTTCTAGCAAAAGGGAATGTTCAGAAAACTTGACCAGTTCTTCTTTACATGTCCATATCACACAAGGTTGCTGTATTAAACAGAGAAAATGGGCAGGAAAGGGCTTTGTAAAATTTGTGAAATTTCCAATCAACTATGAATAATACAAAGTTACTATGGTTGTTTAAAGAAAAAGCACTTGAGATCCAAAAACACTGAAGGTTATACCAAATACTTAGGAGTACCCTAATTAAGTTAATAACAATGTACCTACCTATATAGTTTAAGTTTAAAAAAACTGGCTTTCAAAAGAAATTTCAATCGTTGTACTGTTGATATTTGGCTCTGTTGACTAATGAGTTTGCCGACCACTGGCCTAGAAGATGTATCAATGAAAATTCTGCTACGAGAGATGTCTGAGATTTTATTGCCTATGTTTTCTTCCAGGATTTTTTATGGCTTCACGATTTGCATTTAAGTCATTTATCTATTTTGAGCTTATTCTTGTGTATGGTGTAAGTTGGTGGTGTAGTTTCATATTTTTTTAACGGTTTCAAGAAATTTATTTTCTATTTTTTGCTTTTACAGTTTTTTTTTAATTTATTTTTGTTGAATGTATTACAGATGTTCCCTTTTTTCCCCTTTGACCCCTTCTAGCCTGCCCCGACTCCCTGTCCACCCGGCCTGCCCCAGGTCTTCACCACACTATTGTCTGTGTCCATGGGTTATGCATGTGTACATATAAGTCCTTTGGTTAATTCCACCACTGCCTTCCCTCTGAGATTCAGTAGTTTGTTCCATGCTTCTGTGTCTCTGGATCTATTTTGTTCATCAGTTTATTTTGTTCATTAGATTCCATATTTGAGATCATGATATTCGTCTTTCTCTGACTGGATTATTTTGTTTGGAGGGGAAGAGACAGAGAGAGAGAAACATCAATGTTATAGTTGCATTTTTAATTGTATATTGTCCATCTCCCCTTGGATAGTAAATTATTCAAGGACAGGTATTATTGAAAATACAATACAGCACTTAAAACTTTGCATATAGTAAGCCATAGTAATTAACTGTTAAAATGTCAGTCCTTTTAAAAACAAAGGAATATTATCAGGACATTGGTTTAACTTTTTATGCAATGCAGTCATTGTTTTTACATCCTCAACTGGGTCATCATTGAAGAACATCTTGAACATCTCCAGTGATGGCAAGCTTATTACCTCATGAAGCAGCTCATTCCATCTCAGGACAGTTCTGCTTGCGTGAAGAGTCTTCTTTATACTAAATTAAACCTCTCTCCATATAATTTCCACCTTTGGAGTTAGGCCAAGTAAGTCGAATTCCTTTTACATATCCAGTCTTATACATTTTAGAAAACAGTTGTAGATATTGCCCATATCTTCTCTTTTGCAGGACAAATATTTCCATTCCTTTGAATAATTCTCCATATATTACGTATGGTCTTCCAATCTCATCCTTTCCATTTCAGTTTGGAAATTTCTAATTTATGAATTTTCGTCACAAAATACCACATTCAGAACTTAACACAATCCCTCTCCCATTTGCTTTGACTAATAGAGTCAGTGGAACAAATACCTTTCTTAGCACTATTACTCATGAGAGCAAAATGACTATTCTGATAGTTCTGATAGAAAGCTTGTATTTAACTAAAATCTCCAGTAATTTTCATAAGCCCTGCTATGAATGCAAAGGCCTTCCATTTCATAGATGTGAATTTGTTTTCTAAACAACTGGTGAACATTTTATATCTACCCTGATTAAACACATTGTTGTAACTTTTAGTATAGAGTTCCATGTTATTTTAACCTTTGAATCCCAACTCTCTGGACTTCCACATAATAAAGACCCCTCCAAATTCTGTGCCATCAACATATTTAATAAGCATGCCTTTATAAGAACATCTAAATCACTGATAAAATATTTGCATAAATCTATTATTATGTGACAGCATCATGACACAAAATATTATTTGAAGGGTCCCAGGTTCAATTCCCATCAAGGGCACATGCTCAGGTTGCAGGCTCAATCCCTAGTAAGGAGTGTGCAGCAGGCAGCCAATCAATGATTCTCTCTCATCATTGATGTTTCTATCTCCCTCTCCCTCTCCCTTCCTCTCTGAAAGCAATAAAAAATATATTTAAAAAATATTTGCATAAATATATTAAAACTGAGTCCCATAGCATAACAGCATAACATTAGAGTTCTTTTCTTGTGATTGATATTGATTCAATGTGTAGTTCAATGAGCTATTTGTAGCTCCCTTAACAGCTTCTTTTTAGCCGCAAAAATATGATGAAAGGTACTATTAAATGCCTTTCCAAAGTCATGATGCTCTATAAAAATTAAATATTTTATTAACAAAGATTTCGTTTTATTCACTTCATTTCAGACATATATATAAGTATATATCATTACATATAAATTATGCACATCAACTTAATCCCATGGATAACTACCAACACAATATCAATATTATCAGTGCCCCTAAAATAAGAATTTATAATAATACTAGAGGCCCTGCACGAAATTCGCAGTCCGGGAGCCCTCGGGGGATGTCCGACTGCCCATGGAGGCAGGAGAGGCTCCCGCCACCGCCGCTGCGCTCGCCAGTCGTGAGCCGGGCTCAGGGCTTCTGGCTGAGTGGCACTCCCCCTGTGGGAGCGCACTAACCACCAGGGGGCAGCTCCTGCTTTGAGCATCTGCCCCCTGGTGATCAGTTCGTGTCATAGCAACCGGTCATTCTGTCATCAGGCCAAGACTGGCCCTCTGACATTCCCCAAGGGGTCCCGGATTCCAAGAGGGTGCAGGCCAGGCCGAGGGACCCCACCAGTGCACAATCGGTGCACAATCGGGGCCAGGGAAGGATGTGGGAGGTTGGCCAGCCGGGAAGGAGCCGTGGGAGGGCTCCAGGGCTTGTCCTGCCCATCTTGCTCAGTCCCGATCGGCCGGACCCCAGCAGCAAGCTAACCTACCAGTCGGAGTGTCTGCCCCCTGGTGGCCAGTGCACATCATGTCGACTGGTCGACTGTCTGCCTCCTGGTGGTCATGGCATGTCATAGCAAGCAGTTGAGCAGCCTTAGCATATCATTAGCATATTATGCTTTGATTGGTTGAACAGCCAACCGGACAACTGGACACTTAGCATATTAGGCTTTTATTAGATAGGATATTCTCATGTCTATAAAAATTCTCTTAATATAAATTTTGTTCTAAGACAGTCTGGATATCTGCAGAATAATGCTACAATTGAAAATCAGCAAAATCAGACCAAGACTAGGTTTCCATACGTATGCAATTGATAAGAGAACAAAACTATATCAAATAGTATGTTACTCTGGAAGCCTCAGTTATTTTAAGATAAATTTAACATTATCTATATTGCTTAAAGCTCTCATATGAAATCTTCCCTGTCACTATACTGGTTTTAATTAAATCAAGTATATTTAGCAAAATGAGTACATGGACCAAATTAACCCATAACAGTAGCTTTAGTAATAAGGGCACATCCAGGTGCCCTTTCCACTTTAAAAGTTAAAGATATGGTCAAGTAGAATCTTCCATTCTAGGACATATCTTCCCATAAAAAAAAAATCTATTATTATGTGACAGCATCATGACACAAAATATTATTTTGGGGCAGCCCAGCCAGTGTGGCTCAGTGGCTGAGCATCAATGCAAGCATCAAGAGGTCACCAGTTCTATTCGCAATCAGGGCACATGCCCTAATTGCAAGCTCATCCCCAATAGGGGGTGTGCAGGAGGCAGCTGATCCATGTTTCTATCTCTCTTCCTCTCCCTTTCTCTCTCACTAAAAATCAATAAAAAAGAACTTATTTAAAATTATTTTGGGGCAGTTGTATCTCTGTCACTACTTTCTCAGCTACTTCACACAACTGAATGGACTCATAGTAGCCCCACAATCATGCAAAGTAATTTAGACATTATTTTACATCACTATTTTATCGATGCTTATGAGGAAATTCTTACTGATTTTTCTAATTTTTTAACCTCTTTTCAGAAAACTAGGAGGATTTCTCTGGGAGATAGATATAGCTTTGTGAAGCCAACTGATCCATGGGGAAATGCCCACCTTTTCTTTGTTCAACTCAACCATTTTTGCTTCCTAGGAATAAAGGGAAGATGAAGGATCGACTTCAAGAACTAAAGCAAAGAACAAAGGAACTCGAACTCTCTAGAGACAGGCATGTGTCAACTACAGAAGCAGAGGAACAAGGAAGGATTCTGCAGCAAGCTGTTATTTATGAAAGAGAGCCTGTAGCCGAGAGACACCTACATGAGATCCAAAAACTTCAGGAGAGTATTGACAGTTTGACAGACGATGTTCAAAAATTTGGGCAGCAACAGAAAAGTCTGTTGGCTTCAATGAGAAGATTTAGTCTCCTTAAGAGAGAGTCGAGCATTACGAAAGAGATTAAAATCCAAGCAGAACACATCAAGAGAGGTTTGGATGATTTGGTAAAAGAAGCAAAAAAATCAGAGGCTGAAACTGGTCCATCATCAGTGGTCACAAGGATACTTAAATCTCAGCATGCCGCAATGTTCCACCACTTTCAGCAAACCATGTTGATATACAATGACACAATAGCAGCAAAACAAGAGAAGTGCAAGACATTTATTTTCCGTCAGCTTGAAGTTGCTGGAAAGCAAGTGCCCGAAGAAGAAGTAAATGATATGCTTCATCAAGGAAAATGGGAAGTTTTCAATGAAAGCTTGCTTACAGAAATCAATATCACTAAAGCACAACTCTCAGAGATAGAACAGAGACACAAGGAACTTGTTAATTTGGAGAATCAAATGAAGGATTTAAGGGAGCTTTTCATTCATATATCTCTTTTAGTAGAAGAACAAGGAGAAAGCATCAACAATATTGAAATGATAGTGAATGGTACAAAAGAGTATGTTAACACTACTAAAGAGAAATTTGGCCTAGCTGTGAAATATAAAAAAAGAAATCTTTGCAGGGCACTGTGTTGTTGGTGTTGTCCATGCTGTGGCTCAAAATAAAGAACCTGTTTTAGAAAACTCTCCAGCTTTAGAATGAAGGATGCCCTGTATTTCAGTATCTTGTTTTTCTTCGTTTCACAGATTCATTCACATACTTTATTATTGTTATAATTTCCTCCTTTGGTCCTTACCCACTAGAATTGCATACACTTCCAAAGCCAGTGACATAAAATGTCTTCATTTACTAAACTAAAAACATTATGCTTAGCTGTAGAAAGTGAGGTGAATGATCTTGTTTCTAATCAGGTATCAAGCTCTACTATATGTTTTTGTAATTTCCAATGTCTTTAGGAGATGAACGTCAGTAAGTGACAACTAGTTAAACATGCTTTTGGTTCATTTGAGAATATTTTGGTAGGTAAGAATTGTATAAAATAAGACCTCAAAGGATACTATATTCAAGCAAATTTAACGGCAGCTGTATCAAATCTTTTATGTTCAGATATTGCAGATAATTCAGTGGTCAACTAAATCCTGATAAAATCCAGCTATGTACTTGATGAAGACTCTAGTTGGTAACTGGGAGCTGAATCTAGTTTAAAGCCTAAGAAGGCAAATTAAGGCACTGTTTTCCTGAACTTGGGTTCATTCAGGACACCGTGTAACATACAGAGCAGGAAGGTTGGGAAATGAAGTAAAAAATAAAGGTATTCTCAAAAGTTTCTCCATCACTTTTTTGTAAAGCCAGACACTACACTAGGGGCTAGGGATATAACTGGAACTCACAAAGGCATAGAAATCTGTAATTCACATTCTAGTGGAGAAAAAAGATAACAAACAAATACAAATATCAGATCATGCTGTCTTGGTAAACTTAAAATAAGGGTATGGTGAGTTAGAGACTATCACTACCAGAGTGGCATCATTGGGCTGGGTGGTAAGAAAGGTAATATTAAGTGAAAATCTCAATGATGAGGACAAGGGATGGTATCTTCCAGGCATAGGATACAAACAGTAGAAAGACCCTGAGGGTAATTTACTCTGGTCAAAGAAAAATGAATAGTACAGCTATATCACAGTGGCTAGAAGAGCAGTAAGGCAACAGATGAAGTTAAGAAAGATCAGCAGGGGCTACAGTTAAGAGTCATGTAAGTCTGAAAATTACAACAAGTATAATCAATGAAAAGCCCGCAGATTATTTTTTTGGCCTGGGAATGTTATATAATCTATATCTGAGAAAAGTCATTCTATTGTATGCAGAGTGGGTTAGAATGGATTTGGGGCAGGTGAGTGGAAAATAGGCATATAGGTATAGAAAACAATTGGAAGGTTAATGAAGTAGTCCTCATAAGAGATGATAGAGGCTTATACTAGGATGGGAATGGAGGTGGTGATGGTGGTAGAAGCAGTACTCATACTCAAGATGAATAAAGTACTTGCTATGTTCCAGCATAGTTCTAACAATTTCACAAGTTTACCAACAAGAACACTGAGATATACAGTGAGGTTAAGTAACCTGTCCCAGGTCACAGAAACTGTATGTGGAGAATCAGGATTTGAACTCAGGCAGTATGATTCCAGAATCAGCTATTAACTACTATATACTATACACTGGTGATTTTTAAAAAAAATTAGACTAAACTGTGATAGATTTAAGAGGTAGAAACTACAGGGTACTGATTAGATGATATTGCCATTTATTGAGATGGGAAAAGACAGAAATGAAGGTTTGAACAAGGGAATCTGTGATGATAATAAAATGTCCAAGTGGAGGTTTCTAAGGTATTAGTTAAATCAGTAGCAACTCTTGGGAAATGTCAGGGCTGAAAGTATAGATTTGGGTTATCTGAGTAAATAAATGGTATTTAAGATCAGCTGACTTTAGGATGAAGTCATCTAAAAAGTATATTAAAAAAACTGGAGGCCCAGAAAGGAGCCTGGGGTATTTAAAGCATAAAAGGAGTTACTGAGAAGAAACCATCAATAATGTAGAAACCAAGAAATGTGCTACAAAATGCAAAAGAAGTGTGTTTAAGAGGAACAAAGTTAAGGAAACTGTCAATTTTACAGTTTGGCCAAGTGATAAACAAGAATGGCAAAGTGACAGGGGATTTGGGAACATGGGGATATTTTGCTGAATCCAACAAGAGCAGTTTCAAGCAATTTTAGGGATGGAAGCACAAGTGGAGTATATTGAGGAAAGAATATGATATGAAGAACTACAATGGCCACTACAGACAATTGTTTGCAGAAGTTTGAATAGAGGACTACAAAAAGGAGTCAAGAGCTGGGGAGGGATGTGGAGTCAGGACTCTGTAATAATTAAAGCTAAGAAACATGAGAGCACATTCTGCTATTGGGAATAATCCAGACAGAAACTCTTGAAATAACAAAGGTAAGAGAGAACATGGAGGAGTAGAAAGGGGTGGGATCTGGAGTACAAATGGAGAAGCTGGCCTAGGATAGGAGCAGAAATAATTATTCCATATTATAGGAAGAAAGGAGAGGGCTAGGAATGAAATCGGATAGTTGAGCAAATTTGGTGTGGGAAGTGAGAATTCTTATAAATGACAGTTTCTATTTCCTCAAGGAAGCATGAGGCAAAATTATTAACTGAAAGCACAGTGGGATTAAGAGAGAACAGAAATATACATACACATACCTCCTAACACTATAATTTTTAATTTATAAAATATAAAGAAATTGAAGAGCTTTCCACTCTGTCAATTATCAACTATTACTGAAGAAAAAGATGTTTCACATATGCCAGCTTCAAATGTTTCAGGAACATTAGAACAAAGATAAATGTAGAGCTGATGATGAACTCTCCAGGTAATGAGAGGTAGCAGACATATTTCTTCTGCCCCTTCCAAAGCTGTGCTCTATCCTTTTATCTAGTGCCTTACCCATACTTGTTAACAACTGTTCCTAATTTTTTTATCATGAAAACAGAGAATATTAAGTACTATGTAATGTTCATTAGCATAATTATATCCAGATGAATTTATAAAATAATAATTTTCTAACAGCACTCATAGCTATACTTCGCATTTTAAAGCCAGACTTCAGCACAGAAATTTTCACAGCAATGTAATCACATACAACTTTGCTATATTTTAAAACCATAGTATCATCCTAACTTAAGCAACAAAAATAACAAGATATTTAACTAATTAGTTGCTGAACATTTTGCATATTTTATTCACATATTTAATAGGCACTAATATAATTTTTCCTTAAAATCACTACCTTAATGGAAAAAAATTCTTAATCATCGGAGGCACAAAATATTAGTAAACTACTAGTTCTGAAAGTATGCCATATTAAAAATAAAAATATTATGAGTACTTGGGCTCATATTCTTACCCACTAAACTCTACTGTCTCCTCTAATCAGAAGCTTCATGTTGCCTAAATTCATATGATGAGACACTGCCAAACTGGATCTCCTAATTCATCTCCATTTGGACACAACATATCATCAATAGTAATTATTCATATCCACTATCACATTTATAGAACACTAATAAAATACTGCACTAGGTGCTTTAAGCACAGTATTTGGAATTGGCATGACGACACAGGCATTAAAAACCTTATTTACAAGTGGAGACACAGAAGCTCAGAAAGATTAAGTAAGCTATCAAAGTACTGACTCCAAAGCCCACACTTTCCCATATCCCAGGAGTTCTCAGTTTTTGCTGTGTACCAGAATTATCTGGGGAAAACGTGTGAAAGAAAAACAGATGTATTCCTGGCCCTAGCCTCTCAAGTTTAGGGGCCTGGGCTGATATTGAAGCAGGCATTCCATGAACAACATCTTGCTGCCTAACAACCCTGTGAACAAGCTTTTCTTTGTTATTTTGTCTTTAAATAGAATGTGTTGGGATGTGGGTGGGGAAGGATGGGCACCTATGCAGGTTGCTTGTGCATAAATTACCTAGGAAATCAAGGAACTGAGAGGCTTTAGTGTGAACTACAGCTGCCAGAGTGAACCTGGATGCCCTAAGAGACAAAGGAAGCACTCAGCAAGGAAGTGTGTAGGTGAATCAACAGCATAAATAAGATTTATGAACATGAAAGCTTGGTAAAGTTTCACTGAAATAAGAGAAATGTTAAGTCAATGGAACCTATAAATCTAGTGAGTAGGGGTTTCAGATGGTAACAATAGTAAAATTAGGGGACTCAACACTGGATCTGAGGATGAAGTGAATCAGTGACATAGGTAATCCATACTTGCATACCTCTGGGTCTCCAGCACTCTATAAAGGACCCAGGTCCTTCTACTTATTATTTAAAGGTCTAACTTAGTAAAAGTACATTTGACTCAAATTCTAATGAGAGTATTAGTAAAATCATAACCTAGTTAACTTTTTCTGGATACATAGGATAAAGAATATGATTTTTTTTAAAAAACCCAAAACTTACAAAGTAATATTTGCCTGTTAATATTATCTAGAAAGAAGGCGAGTCAAGTAGACATATAAAGATCAGAGATGAAAATCCCATATTGGAAAAAGTAATAATAAAAGTTTAGTTATGGTGTCATCTAATATGGAAACTCACTGTCAAAGTTTTTAAGCTTTTTGGTCATAAACTCTTTTCAGTGTTTGATGAGAGCTACATTCTGCTCCCAAGAAAAATGTCCATGCACTTAGAATTGTGTATGTGATTTCACAGGGTCCGGGAGGCCACCCAGGTACACAGACCTCTAAATCAAAAATCTCTTTAGATATTGATGCTGTGTCATCCATCAGCTTCCAGAACAAGTACCCAGGCCCCTCTGATATCTCCTGAATGAGAACAAGGGGATTTAATAAATGAATTTTAAATGTGGGAAAAAAGTCTTTTTTTATTGAAATGTTCATAATATTTAGTAAGATCATGTCAGAGATATTATGTTTTCTTCCCTTAGTGAAATCCCTCTATATTCATCACTTTTGTTGTAAAGCATCCAATTTGTGAGATTTGGCCAAAACTTAAGTCATATGACTCCATAGAAAATCAGGCAGTATGTAATGAGACAGTGGCGCCGTTCCAAAAGTTCAAATGTGCTAACACAGGTAGAATTGTTATTATCCTGGGAGGAAATTTTAACTGGATCTCCAGCGTTATTCCAATAATAAATATTAGGAGACTCAGCCATAAAAAAGGAGGGTAATTTACTGTTTCTCTGAGGCTAACTTTCAAGACTACACAAGAGAGAGGAGATGTAGAAAGAGCATGTGCCTTCTTATAACATCTGTGTAACCTTGGGCTTCTGAAAATTCAATAGGCCGGGATGTTTAAAATAGCTCCCAGCTCAGTTCTTTCCATGGATCATTAACAAATGGAAACTTTTTATGGTGGATGTTGAGCTTCAAATTTGGAATTACTGCTTGATTTTAGTACTTTTTAAAATTGCAAAAGTTATTTACTTTTTCTTGGAAATGTTTTCTTTATGTCAAGATCACCAAGTTTTAGGTTTAAAATTAAGTTATAAATAGGCACGAGGGTATATAACATAATTCACACCATAATAAATCAGAATATAGGCTAAAGTTCATCTCTATATAGATATGAGAGAAAAAGTCTTTCTCGGAAAATAAACAGGTTAATTACAGAACAGAATGTTTGCATGGCATCTATTTCTGCTCTCTTTAGAAGGAATACAAATCACTTTTACCTTTTTACTGAAATGGATTCTTGGGATAACTACAGTATGGTTCATGTTACTATATACAGTGGAATGCAAATGCATAATTACAATACTTTACAGCTGCTTTTATTATAGAAGAGGTATTCAACCACTATCTGCAGAACAGAACTTCTGAGCTAATAAAACGCAGAAGCCTAGTGATATTGTATGATTTTGATCTTTCAGGAGAACCCTCAAGTCTATGACATAAAGTGAAATTTGGCTGAGGCTTCATTTGCAATGACAGTTGCTGTCAGACTCATGTGCATGAGCAAGGTAGGCAGAGGTAGACTGTCCAGGACCTCTGTGGTCATCTACCCTGCTTCCCATAATATGAATGAATCTGGCTCTATCGATTTGTAATTTTATGATTATAGACAAGATTCTCATTCTTCAGGTTTATTTTTCTTCTGTTGAATGATTGGCTCTTCTTGAGGTCTGTGGTTGTTCTCTATGTGCTCATAACAGGGTGGGAAAAGAAAATTATCTAGGTGTTTAAGTGAGCTCTAAGAGGCTTTGTGGGACCTACTAGTAAACTAGTGTAGGCTCAGACAAGGGGTGAACAGAAGAAATCAATGCTGTAATTGGATTTTGCAGTTGAGAGGCCCAAATGTCTGTGGGCAGAAAGGAAGCAGCTGTGTGCAACAAGGAGCACTGTAGACTGCCTCCTAAGTCAGGTGCCCTCCCCATACTTCTCCATAATCTACCAGCCCTTAGCACTGAGCTTAGTAGGATTCAGCTGGAGGCCCTTCCCACTTATTATCCACTACACTTTCCAATGCTACAACTAGTAGGTGCTAGAGTTATATCAGTTAAAAAACAGAATTTACTAGCTGCATGACCCTATGAAGGCAACCTGAAGGTCTTTAAGCAGAGAAGCAGCAAAATGATCAAATTTGCATTTTAAAAAAGAAAGCTCATATTCTTTATATCACTTGCTTTATATCACTTGTTAAAGAATCTAAAAGCATGTACCGGCTTTATAATTTTAAAAACATCAAATAAAAGAGCTCCTGCTAGAAACATAGAGGAGATTGGAGAATAGGCGAGTCTGCTGGCAGGGAGAGAAACTTGTTAGGAAACCAGTGCTCTCAGTGACATGGAGGAAGTGATGAAGGGATGAAAGAAGGTAACAACAAAGGGAACAGAAAGTAGGAGGGCTATGAATAATATTCAGTCAGTAACATCAAGAGGAAGAAGTAGCAGGAGAACTTTCAAATATGGGACTTGGGGAGATATTCAAGAGGAATATAAACATAAAAAAGAATAGGATACAAAATTGTATATATTATGTGGTCACTGCATACATTATATTTTTGCAAAAATATGCACAGGAATTCATCAAAATAGAAGTGGTTCGCTCTGCATGGTAAGTCAATCATTTTAAAAAAAAAAAAACTCCTTCCCTGAATCTTAAATTTATTAAAAATATACATTTTATACATTCTGTATATTTTTGAAGCACATTCATTTCAAAAGCAGTTTACCTTCTGAATAAAAATTCTATGGTTGTAAAACTCCCTTGAGAAAAATTGGTCAAACCAAATGGCAAACCATATTTCATAACACGTTATACCACCTATAATTAATTTTCATGTCTTTGTGAGATCTCATTGACTATGAAATTGGAATGGTGAAGCAATCACCCTAGCTGTGGGTCTTCTCTTTCTGGTCTAGAAATTCACAGCTGAGAGAGGTGATGGAATTGCCGACAGTCATTTGATTACTCAGTAATCACTGTAGTCACTTATGAATTGCATGCTCCTGCCTAGGGACTTTTCCACTTTCATCTGTGTGACTGGCTCTTTCATCTCAAGTGTCATCCTCTCAATAACATCTACTATGTTTATCCTGATTATAAGAATAACGTGTCCCTGTCACCACCACCACCACAGGATTCCCAATATTGTTTTACCTGCTTTGTTTTCAATGCACTTATCCCCTAATATGTGACATAATTTATTTATTTTATTCAGTGTGTTTCACCCCCTAGAATATAAGTTCCTTAAGTCATACATGGATTTTTATTGTTTTTGTTCCCAAATGTGTCTGCAGCACCAGAACACTACTAGCACATAATGGATACTCAATAAATATTTGTTGAATTAACATATGCATAAATGAATAATGCATAAAAGAATAAATTAAATAACTATTAGATTTAAACAATCACATGCAATTACTTTACAAATGAATATCAGTCATTACTATTTTCTACTTTAGAAGTTGCTGATTTTCCGCTTAAACATTTGTAGAGACTAATTTAGCCTATGGGGTTCAATAAAGTTCATTCTTCTTATATATATCTAATAAAGTTTTCTTTAGATTCAAAAAGGTGAGGATCGTATTAAGAAAATAATATCTCTAATTAATTAAATGTATAAAAATTAAACAGTATAAGCTTTACCAATAAATGATGCAATAAAGTTTCACTTTTTGTAATTAGAGATACCAAATTGTCTTATTTAAAGATATTCATTTGTGGTTGAGGACACTGAGAAACCATGCTCACAATTTCTCATTTAACCACATTTGTCTAGTTTTCTTAATCGTTAGTAATGAACAACAAGAATGAGGGCAAATGCACAAGAAGGCAAGGGCACACATTCAACTTCAAATATAAGAGCAATTTAAAACTACTTTACTGTGTCTTGGAGTTATGGCACCCTCTAGTGTTTACTATGCAGAAATGCTATGAGAACAAATAATGCAAAAGTCTTGTCAGCTTTTTAAAAAAATTTAGGCAGCTGGACAAAATGATATAAGCACATGACTAAGTGACAGATCACATGTTTAATTTTGAAATATAGAAGGAAAGTTGAGAAATCAAGGTGGCATAAGAAGAATAAACCATTTAAATAACTTTGAAACAAGAATACTCTTCAAGAAAAAAAGGACAAAGGCAAATTAGTTATTAAAGAAGGAAAAATTTGAAAAACATTCTAGAACTCTGTGAATAAACCATTTCAAAATGTAAAATTTGATAAAAGTAAATTATCAAATAACACAAAGAATTTATCTTTGAATACCCAGGAGCTATAATTATAAGGCTTTTTCATAACATAGCCTCAACCCTTAATCCCTATGGATAGCATTATAACAAGGCCTCAGTAGATTAAGAGCTCCCAGGTAACTAAAAAACATTTTATTATACTAGGGTGTGACTATTTTAGCTTATTCAGTATTTTGTAACTTAGGTAAATTTCTTTATTGGCTAATGCTGCTGCAGGTACATTTGCAATGACACTAACATTACTTACACCAATATAGGCTTTCCCGATATCCTAGGATGTCTTAGCACTTCGGACATTGTCTCTTTTGTCTCTTCCATTCTCTCTTCATCACTAGAATCCACGACAAATATTACCCCATAGGACTCAGCATAGTAATTCTTCCAGATTCCCCGAATTCTTTTTCCACCTCCCAAGTCAAAGATGGTGACTTCAAACTTCCCTTGTCTAAGGTCAATTTTGGAAAATCCAACAGTAGGAGCTACGTCTTCAGGATATTCTGTTTTGAACGATATGAAAGAAAAAATCTTTAGACTTTAAATTAATAACAATTTAACTTCACAACTTAAATAACGTACAATGGAATGGAATGTGATGGAATGGAATGTTGGAATAGAATGTTTATTATTTCCTTGCACAATGAGCATTACATCTAAGCATACTGGTCTGGGCGAAGGGTGGATAATATAAAATACCCAACTAGAATTCACACTCCATGCAGATAAGAGTTTCTGTCTGTTTTTATTCATTTGCTTTTATTAATATATACCCAGCTCCTAGAATCATCCCTACTGTATAACAAGTACTTAATAAGTATCTGTAGAATGAATAAATAAATGAACTTTTGCCTTTAAGATATTTACTCTCGAGTTACAAACAAAAATTTCAATCTTTCAACACCACAGACATCTCCAGGAACCATAACAACATCTACACAGTTATTTTTTTAAAATCTGAACATTTAGAGAACAGTTTAAAAGAACCAAAGAATGGCAGAAGCTAAGGACCACTCTTTTTTAATTAACTGAATTCAAGCTATAATTAGAATTAATAAGACTTGTGAGGGCAGCTTATCAATATAAAAAGTAGATTTCATTATTTCTACAGGAACATGTTTTGGATGTTCTTGTAAATTTATAATTGAATTTTTTTTACTTCTGTTTATGTCCAAGATGGTACTAGAAGTATATGATTATAACTACTAAGGATTGGTAATGACAATAAAAGATTTAAAAGATCACTAAGGTTCAAGAAAGACAAACTAGAAGCTGGGATTTATACCTTAAAGCTAGGAAGGATTTAGACAGAAAAGTGATCTAAGTAACAGAAATGGTAAAGGCAAGAAGTACGGACAAGTTGAACACTGTGGTTGGAGCAAACCCTTAAGATTGTTAATGCAGACTGAAGAGAGTTCTAAAGAGAGAGAATTGTGAGCCACAGAAGATATTTGAGCAAACCAATAATAGTGACTAAAGTGTGATTTATTAAGATTCATCTTTGCAAAAGTCTCCAGAATTGACTAGAAATACAAGTGATAGCCACTTTTCAAAGAGAAATGAAAATAAAAAGACAGATCATGAAAGAGTAATAGGACCTGGTGTCTCAATGGTTATGGAGAAAAGTTTAAACTGCATGTCTGTTTCTTCCATTCTCTCTCCACCACTGAAATCCACAACCAATATTATTCCACTGGACTTTGTTTACAGTTGCAGGGCTGCAAATTACATGGGGCTTTTAAATTTTAAACCAATCAAATAAAATAAAATAAAAAATTCAGTTCCTCTGCTGTATTAGCTACATTTCAAGTGCTCAAAAATCATGTGGCTAGTTGCCCACCTTACTGGACACAGCCAATCTAGAACATACCCCTCATTGCAGAAAGCTCTAATGAATAACCCTGGTTTAGAGGGTCTTACCCCGCCCCCTCAACATGTGCATTACAAAGATAAATTTGAAAGGCTTCTGCTGCTAAGCTTAGGTGTGACTGAGAAACAGACTTCCACTAAGCACTCCAGGGCACTTTACACAGCTTCCTAGAGAAGTTACAGGTCACATTTTTGTAAGACTTCCTTATTTAGAAGGAAAAAAGGCAAGTTTAGAAGCAATATAAGCAGCCAGATATTCCAAAAACAGGATTACACTAGACATTTAAAAATGTGAAATCTAGTCCAGGCCAGAACTGCTTTCCACAGTTAAAATAGGCAGCTGGTCTTTGAGTAGGATTTGAGAGATATCCTCAGGACATTATCAGTGAAAATAAATAACTATGCTGGAGTAGGGACAAGGGAACTAAAATGTACAGAACACCTACTGTACCAGGATTTGTTAGGCATTAGGATGTACAGGTAAATCAGATAGGGTTGCTGTCCTCCAAGAATACACAGTTCAATACAGAGACAGCATATTAGCACAATTTTAGCATAAGAACCAATACATTAGACTGTGAAGGGGTTATGGACTGCATATCTGTGTCCCCACAAAACTCTATGTTAAACCCCACCCCGAATGTGATGATATCTGAAGGTGGACCTTTGGGAGGTAATTAGGTTTAGGTGAAGTCATGAGGGTGAAGCCCCCATGATGGGACTAGTGTCCTTATGAAGGACACAGAGAGCTTGTTTGCCTTCTTTCCTTCTTCCACCTGAGGACACAATGAGAAGATGGTTGTCTGTAAACCAGGAAGAGGGAAACACCAAGAATCCGACCATGCTGGCACCATGATTGCAGACTTCCAGTGTCTGGAATCGTGAGAAATAACTGTTTGTTTCTGAAGCACAGTCTATGGCATTCTGTTATAGCAATCCAACTAATAAGACAGTAAGCATTGTTTATGGCATTCTATTACAGCAGCCCAAACTAAAACAGAGGGCATTCAAGAGGAAAGGGATAAAAAGAGGGGTGAGTTATGGTCTAGAAAGGCTTCAGAAAGGAAATAAAATGGGACTGAAGTCTGAAAAGCTACAAAATTATAACAAGGAAGGGAGAAGAACATTCTAGACAGAAAACCAATGTAAACACAGATAAAATGATGGCCATATTCGCAGGAACCCAATGAAGATTAATTTTTTCAAGGTCACATGGTAGGCAGAGCCAGAACTCAAATACAGGACTTTATTTTTTTTTAATTCTTTATTTTTAAGTATTTTTAAGTATTACATATAGTATTACATACGTCTCCTTTTCCCCCCATTGACCACTCCCTGGCCACCCCCACCCCCCAGTTCAAATACAGGACTTTAAAAGCTTGCTTATTTTGATACATCGAATGTCCTACCCTTCTTCTCTATTCTTTCCTCTGGTTCCTACGCATGATTCTGTGTTTCAAGATTCAAGACTAAATATTCAGGTTACAATCTTCCCTTAAACCTTTCTCTGACGATTCCTTCCTACTTTCAGCATCATAAATGTTCTTCTTGCTGGTTTTCACAATAGCCTATACCTTCCTAATACCTGGGACCTATCTCTGTAGTCTTAGCATTCAGCACAAAGCATATAGTGGCTCAATCCATAACACCAGACTGCTAAGATAGCTGAAGCTGCTATCCTTATGTCCATCCTTCTTTTCCCTTCCATATATTTATCCATCCACCCATGCTTATAATCATTTATTGAGGGCCTATTATATATTGGCATCATACAAGAATCAGGGATAAAAAAACATATGGTTCCCAACCCTGAGGATTTCATACAGTATGTGTTAAGAAAACAATCTCTATAAAGTCTAAGATAAAATGAAAATACATAATCAATAACTATTTATTGAACATCTGTTATGTGCTATGCACTGTGTAAGGTACTAGATATATAAAGATTAATAAGGCCCAATCTTCTGATCTTAAAAAGCTATTACATAAGAAAAATAGGAGGAAACATATATAAACAAATAACTATAATATAATGAATATGTATTAATATCCAACAATCGTAGGGACCAATTTACACAAAGAATTTTCCCACCCAAAATACCGATAGTTCTTTAGGAAATTTTAGGAAACAGCACTGGATAGAGAATCCTGGATTATTTTATCTGAGCACATGGCTTTTTAGGATAAAGACTATAGTCCCTAGTCTCTATAGCAGTCAGGTGTGGCTGAGAGAGCAGATTCTAGGTAGTGTGCTGGTGGTATATTGTTGGACGTTTAATTGGGTCAGTGGAACTCTGATAGGTAGTGTTTACCATGTCCATGGTGAAAATACTCCCACTATGGACAATTTCAAACTACCAACATGAGATACCAGAACAAAGAGTTGGAAAAGAAATGTGCACATTTGGCTCTTGCTTAACTGATAAGAGGCAATAAGCACAAGTAGGAGCCAGATCCAGAACACCACTGATTCCAGTCAATGGCAGGTGGTGTCTTCTGGTCCCACACTTAAAGGAAAGGAGGATGGCCTCCCCTTGCCCTTTATCTCTTCCTTCCAGCTGAAATGCATTAGGGTCATGAGCCACCGTGGACCACGTAGGCAAGGGAGAATACTTGTAATGGCAAACAGGAGAGGGAACTTGAGTCCCTAACACCATGGAGCTACTATACCAGCCATAGACTGCTTTTGGCTGCATTGTTATGAGAGAGAAATACACTTCTATTTTTAAAGTCACTGGTATTTTAGGTCTCTGTTAGAACAACCATATCTATACCCAATTAATACAAACATTTTGACAACCCTGAAGAAGAGAAGTTGATGTATAACCCATGGACACAGACAATAGGGTGGTGAAGGCCTGGGGTGGGGGCGGTCTGGAAGGGGTCAATGGGAGGAAAAAGGGGACATATGTAATACTTTCAACAATGAAGACTTTTTTTAAAAAGAGAGAAATTAAGCTCAAGATAGGAAAGTACTCTTAGTTTAGGAGGCTATTGTAATGCTATAGATGAAAGACACTGTAGGTCTGGACTTAGACAATGGCAATACAGTAAAGAGGAAGGAGATATATCTCAAAAGAAACAAGCAAATATCAAAAACAAAGAAACAAACGGAGAAGAGCCAGAAATAAGCTGAAGAGAAGTCATGTGTAAAATGTTTTAAGAATATTGGCTGCAACACTTAAGATGTGGCCTAAACTGTAAAACAAATAAAACTATCCTTTGGGAATTTACAGTTTGGAGAGGTGGAGAGATACATAAACAAAAAGGCAATTAAGTAGTGATTCAAGCAAGTTTAGTAAAGGTAAGAGTAGACCAAAACAGAGGAAATAGTTCTACTCATGATAACAGATGAGGGCAGCAGAAGATCAGAAAGGATTTCATTAAGAAGGAGACTGTATTACAAAAATATATATTCAGAGATAAGTAGCTATTCTATCTTAAAGGCTCAATTTGAAAAAGTTCAAGTACTTCTATATAACTGGAATCTTTAAAAAAAAAATTAGTCTCTGGAGTATGCTGAATAGTAAATATGAGGTAAAGAACAAAATCAGAGCCAAAGTTAAAGGTAGTTTTGACTATTTGTTCACTTGACACCTTGAACATTTTCTAACTCCGATAAAGAAACTAATGGATACATGAAGGTGGAAATCAGAAGAGGAAGGTCCATAGGGGAGGAAACCTTTTTTTCTGCCAAGGGCCATTTAGATATTTATAACATCATTTGTGGGCCTTACAAAATTATCAACTTAAAAATTAGCCAGCATTTTATCAAACATTTAATTAACTCACAGCTAATGCCTTGGCAGGGCCAGACCAAACGATTTTGTGGGCCTTATATGGTCAGCAGGCCTGAAGCTCCCTACCCCTGGTCTAATGGAAAGAGGATACTCTAGGTACACATAACAAATTAGATGATCTGATGAGCAGATTCCTAGAATCTGTTCCCTTCAATGTTAAAACTTTGAAAGAATAGAAGAAGGGAAGATGTTTAGATAAAGGAGTCATGACTGGAAAGCCAAATCTGGCTCACCAATGCTGTTGTTTTTTTTAATCCTCATCTGAGGATATGCTTTTACTGATTTTAGAGAGAGAGGGGAAAGGAGAGGGGAGAGGAAAGGGGGAGGAAAGGGGGAGGAGGAGGAGGGAGAGAGAAACATGGATGTGGGATTGACACCAATAGGTTTCCTCCGGCACATGTCCCGACCTGGTGCATGGGATGACACGCCAACTGAGCCAACCAGGTACAGCTTGCCAACTTTTCATTTATTTGTTTGTTTTTAACAGGTGTTAATCATCACAGATTTTGCTGCAAGAATCTTTGATTCTGAAATATAGGAGCCTATGTAATTTTATCTCTAATTTTCCAAAGGCACCAAATGCCTGCCATTGACTTTTTCATTGAGCGCCTACAGCAAAGAATGTGTAAATCCTCTCTCATTTTCTGCTCTTATGACTGCAGTTTTTGAGTTCTCAGGCTAAGAATGTGTTTTACATCTTAAAATAATTGCAAAAAAAGAAAATTTCATAACACACCAAATAAAGTTTCATTAGAACATGATCATGCTCATTTGTTTACACACTGTGTATGGATGGCTATTTTCATACTAGTATGTTAGAACTGTATAGTTGGAAGAGAGCATATGATCCTCAAAGGCTAAAAGATTTACTATCTGGCTCCACAGAAGTTTGCCAAGCCTGGTTTAGATGATGACAGCGAGTGCTCTACAATATCTAGGAGATAGCATGAAGGTACCATAAAAGCTTTAGAACAGTGGTTCTCAACCTTCCTAATTCCACGACCCTTAAATACAGTTCCTCATGTTGTGGTGACCCCCAATTTCATTGTTACAAATTGAACATAATTAAACCATAGTGATTAATCACAAAAACAATATGTAATTATATATGTGTTTTCCGATGGTCTTAGGCGACCCCTGTGAAAGGGTCGTTCGACCCCCAAAGGGGTCGTGACCCACAGGTTGAGAACCGCTGCTTTAGAAGAATCCACAGACAATAATATGCCATTTACATCTAATGTCACATAGTAAAATTTGGGGTGACAAAGTATTTTTCTCCAACAGCAAGTTTTGCAAAATGTTAATTTTCTTTTATAAACTTGCATAAATAAAAGCTCCCTGACTGTCTGTATACATGGTATCTTCTTGAAACATCCATTTTCAGAAACAAATATATGTTAGGTTTTCTCCCACTTCATTCCCTTCAGACACCTGGCTGGTGCTATATCTCCTAGGTACACAAAAAACTCCCTAGCACAGTTATTTCTATCTAGAGGCCCAGTGCATGAAATCCATGCATGGGTAGGGTCCCTAGGCCTGGGTGGTGATCAGGGCCGATCAGGTTCCCCGCCTCCCCACCTCCTTGCCTCCCCACCTCCTCCTTCCCTCACTCCCTCAGCACCCCACTGCCGCCGTTGCTGGTCTCCCACCATGTTCCGTGCTAACCCCTGGTGGTCAGCACATCTCATAGCGAGCAATCAAACTCCTAGTCGAACTCCCGAGGCGACACTTTGCATATTAGCCTTTTATATATATAGATTGTAGTACAAAGCACTGAATTAAGACTCAGTAAATACATCCAATAAGTTATAATATAAATGGCATAAAACCCTTTAATGATAGAGGTCCTATCTATATATAAAACCCTAATATGCAAATAGACCGAACAACCGGTTGCTACGATGTGTGCTGACCACCAGGAGGAGCGTGTGCGGAACATGGTGAGCATCAGCAGCAGGCGGCAGAGTGCGGAACATGGCAGGCATTGGCCGTAGCGGGATGATGGATCAGGTGAGCAGGGGCGTCAGACCAAGGCGGGGCACTGGTCGCTGTCATCGGGGCGAGTCTCTGACTGTTACTAAATATTCTTTGCTCCCACGCACTGCGGTTCTGCCCGGCACCCGCACCTGCTGCTGGTGCAGGCCCTGCTTGCACCCGCTGCCAGTGCCAGAGACGCCACTCATACCTGCTGCTGGCGCCGGCCCCAATCGCTCAGCACTGTCAGCAGGTGCAAGCGGCGGCTGCCGGCCCCAAGTGCCCCTCAGGACCTCTCCACCTCCCCCTGCTCCTGAGGGGCAACTGGGGCAGCAGCCACCGTTCGCACCCGCTGACAGGGACGGCCCCGCTCACACCCACTGCTGGCACCAACCCCAATCACTCTGCGCCATCAGTGGGTGCGAGCGGAGCCGGCACGGTCAGCACTTGGGAGCAGCAGTGGCGGGAGTAGGGCTGCCGGCAGACAGGGGACCAGAGGCCACGGCAGGAGGGGCCAGGTGAGGGTGCAGAGGATGGGCCAAGACCCACCCCTGTGCCCACCGCAGCCTGGCGGCCCACAGTTCCTTTCAAGGTGCACGAATTCGTGCAATGGGCCCCTAGTCTTTAAAATAATTCTAAAACTTACATATCCTATTGAAAAAATCAAAAGATGCAGACAGTTGTGCTGGCTAATTATATTTCTACCTCCCTTTCATTTAGTGTAGCCTTGTGACTAAATTCTGGCCAAGAAAATATAAGTAGAAGGTGGGTATCCTTAAAAACAGGGGCATGTAGCTTTTTTACTTTTCCTTCCTATGGGCTAGAACAGTGATGGCAAACCTATGACACGCGTGTCAGAGGTGACACGTGAACTCATTTTTTTGGTTGATTTTTCTTTGTTAAATGACATTTAAATATATAAAATAAATATCAAAAATATAAATCTTTGTTTTACTATGGTTGCAAATATCAAAAAATTTCTATATGTGACACGGCATCAGAGTTAAGTTAGGGTTTTTCAAAATGCTGACACTCCGAGCTCAAAAGGTTCACCATCACTGGGCTAGAAGACCAATGTAATCCCTATTAGCTGATAAAAGACCTCAAGGAGCCTCTGCATCTTTGCATTTATTCAAATATGAAACATGAAAACAGGCTGGTATTATGAAGGCGGAGTCTATTCACCACGTTAGCCACAGTATAATGAGAATATAAAATAACGGAGTGCACGCTACCTGTACTCAAGGAATATGTAATAGAGAATGTAATAGATAAATCGGAATAATTTAGTAATAAATATTTTCTGCTTACCTCCTTGGATTCCTTTTGCCGTTGCCGTTTTACCAGCATTATCAAGTCCCACCATCACAAGAGTCACCTTTCTTAAAAGAACAAAAATTTAAAAATTACTTTGAGTTAATTCAATACTGGAAAAAATAAAAGCAAATACATTCATTCAAGCAACATTTAGGAGGATCTGCTGTACAAGACAATCAGCTAGATATTAAGGGTAAAATGATGAATAAAAAAGCAAAATTCATGAAGAATACCTTTAAAGTATTATTCTTTCATTCTCTAAGCAAAAAAAAAAAAAAGAGGGGGGAGAGTTAAAAAAAAAAAAAAAAAAAAAAAAAAAAAGAGGGGGGAGAGTTGGATTGTACAATAGAAACCCAAAGGATAGAGAAGAAATAAGGAAAAGAAAAGAGATAAATGGAGGGAGGGAGATGGATTCTGACATGAGTTATGTATCATGACTAAAGATTAAATGTTCTAGTTAATTGAATTCTAAGGGTTATCAGAAATCTGTTTTTCTTATGAAATTACATAAGAAAAGAATTATTGTTATTCTAGGCACTACTTGTGTGCTAAACTCTGTTTTTAGAAATATGTAGCACCTTACCAAGTACAAATCTTACATATAGTATAGTCACATGACTATTAAGTGCTAATATATTTTCAAAGAGCACAATTATAAAGCTTAAAATGTATCTGATGATATAGCTAAACTTCACAGAATCAGAAAAAAAATACAGTCTAGTTCAATTTTACAGCTGAAAAGTCCTAAGCCCAGAGTTGGAAGACGTAAGACAATGAATAGGTTTAACAAGAATCAAAACCTAATTAATTCACCTAAATCCTAGAAAATTCTTTAACCTGGGACAGGTACAAAGGAACAAACCTATTATACTGGTCCTATTAACATGACAATTCAGTCCACCACTAAAACTCATTTCTGTTCTAGGCTACACTACTGCACAATATGAGATGAGACCGTCCATTAACAGCATGGATTTGAGAATACAGAGAGAAAGCCACAGCATAACACAGCTAGCTGCTGCATTAAAACCACAAGGCACCCTAGCCAGTTTGGCTCAATGGATAGAGTGTTGGCCTGTGGACTGAAGGGTTCTGGGTTTGATTCTGGTCAAGGGCACATGCCCGGTTTGCGGACTTGATCCCCAGTGGGGGGGAGGGGGGGGGGGAGGAAGATGCCGGAGGCAGCCAATCAATGATTCTCTCTCATCATTGATGTTTCTCTCTCTCTCCCTCTCCCTTTCTCTCAGAAATCAATACAAATATATTAATTAAAAAAAAAAAAAAGCAAAAGGCTATGGGAGGCAACCAGTCAATGTGTCGCTCTCACATTGATGTTTCTCTTTCTCTCTCTCTCTGTTCCTCCCTCCCTTCCACTCTCTCTGAAAATTAATGGAAAAAATATCCTCAGGTGAGGATTAACAAAAAATAAAATAAGTAAATTATGAGTTATATAGTATATTGGAAAGTGATTAAGTACTATAGGAAAAAGAATGGAGCAGGATAAATGGAGCAGTAGTGGGGATAGGAGGTGGGTTGCAGTTTTATGTAGGGTGACCAGGGTGGGTCTGATTGAAAAGGTAAAGCCTGAGCAAGGCCTTGAAGGAGGGAGTTAGTCATCTGGGGCAAAAGAGAACAGCTGGACCAAAGGCACTGAAGTGGGGACATGCTGGCATGTTCCAGTATCAGCAAGGAAGCCACTGTGGTAGAACTCAGTGAGAGCCCCGGCCCGATGGCTTAGTTGGTTAGAGAGTCGCTCGGTGCACTAAAAGGTGGCAGGTTCAATTCTCGATCAGGGCACATACCCATGTTGCAGGTTTCATCCCTAGTCAGGGCCCATATGGAAGGCAACCAATTGGTGTTTGTTTCTCTCTCTCGCTCTCTTTCCTCTCTTTCTCTCTCCCTTCCTCTCTCTAAAATCAATAAAAGCATATTCTCCAATGAGGGTTAAAAAATAACACAACAGTGAGAAAGGGGCAGGGAAGGGCAGATCAGAAACACATCAAAGGCAAGATCATGCAGAACCTTATACACTAGGGTGAGGACTTTGGTTTTTGTGAGTGAAATTAATGTACTCTCCATGTTAATTTCCTTTGTTATACTGAAGCCTTAGTCTTTGCCAAATGTTTCAACCATCCCTACCCACAATGGGGAATAACTGGAAGGATGTCTATGCTTGAGTCAGTGAAGAACAAAGCAAGCCACAATTAGCAGCATCCCCATACACCATGCCCAGTCAGCCAGTGCCGGGATCAGAGAGAATGCCAAAGAGATCAACAGCAGATTATGAATTTAAGGAGCTAAGATAGTATGTAGGTACTACTATCCATGTGAAAATTTTACCTGCATTATCAATTTTGAAAAATATCAGTTTACTTCTTGAGAAAGCTGTGAGGTATTTAGAGTATAATTTATTATTTTGTTTGAAGAAGTTGTAACTACCAAATATTAAGGAATGAGACTTAAATGCAAAATACTTTCCTAAACAAAATATAGTAAATGACTATACTAAAAAAGGTAAATAATGTAGCATTTTAAGCAATATTTTAGAAAATTCAAGACACTACATATACAATGAATTAGACTAAAATTATATTAAAGTTAATTCAATTGTTCTTTACTAATTTATAATGCAGTTCAAGATCTACAGTGCTACTAACATCACCATGAGCCAAAACAATTACTTTTGGGAACAAATCACCATTCACTGCTTGTTTGCACCATTTATTCTATAAATATTGATTAAGCACCTATTATACAATAGCAAATAAACATCCACAATCCCCAGCCCTCATAAACCATAGAGCCTAGCAAGAAAATAGGCAATGGAGAGGTAATTATGTGTGATGACTGTTGTCAAGGGAAAGCACAGGCAGCCACAGGAAGAGATAACAGGCAACTGTGCCTATTCTGGAAGTCAAGGAAGACCACACTACAAATATGCAGCAGCTGGGTCAGCAGTTCCTAGAAACATAAAACCTTTCACATCCCTTATAAGACAAAGTAAAACATCTTAAGTTACCTTTTAAGGAAAATGGCCCCTCATTCTCTTAAATGGGTAGCATCTTATGTCCACCTCCCCAACTCCATCCTTGTTAATATTTCAGTTTTTAAAAAAACTTCCAGCCCTGGCTGGTGTGGCTCAGTTGGTTGAGTGTCATCCCATGTACCAAAAAGATCAATGGTTCAATTCCTGGTCAGGACACATGCCTGAGTTGCAGGCTCGATCCCCGGGGGGGGGACATGCAGGAGGCAGCTGATAGATGTTTCTCTCTCACATCAAGGTCTTTCTCTCCCTCCCTCCCTCTTCCTCACTCTCTGAAAATATTTTTGTAAAAATATTCCAAATTATTACTATTACACATTGTTCTTAAAGCTAGCTACCAAGAATGTTAGCTTTTACCTTAAATGTTTTCATTGTTTAAAAATGTATCTTGCCCTAGCTGGTTTGGCTCAGTGGATAGAGCATCGGCCTAAGGACTGAAGGGTCCCAGGTTCAATTCCCGTCAAGGGCATGTACCTTGGTTGTGGGAATATCCCCAGCATTGAATAAGCCCTCGCTGGTTTGGCTCAGTGGATAGAGCCTCAGCCTGCGGACTGAGGGCCCCAGGTTTGATTCTAGTCAAGGGCACATGCCCGGGTTGCAGGCTTGATCCCCAGTGGGGGGTGTGCAGGAGGCAGCCGATCAATGATTCTCTCTCATCATTGGTGTTTCTATCTCCCTCTCCCTCTCACTTCCTCTCTGAAATCAATAAAAATATATTTTTTTATTTTTTTTTTCATGATATATTTTTTTAAATGTATCTTTATTGTTGAAGGTATTACAGATGTTCCTCTTCCCCTCCCCCCCAGTTAACCCGCTTTATCCTACTCCCACCCCGCCCTCAGGCCTTCATCACACAATTGTTGATTGTCTGTGTCCATGGGTTATGCATATCTACACTAATAAAAGACAAACATGCAAATTGACCATACCTTTGCTATGCCTTAAACCACGCCCACCAGCCAATCAGAGTGACTATATGCAAATTA
>NW_005370315.1:909291-913715 GCF_000412655.1 Myotis brandtii | reverse complement strand
GCAGACGCTCAATGCAGGAGCTGCCCCCTGGTGGTCAGTGTGCTCCCACAGCGGGAGCTCTGCTCAGCCACAAGCCAGGCTGACAGCTGCCAGTACAGCGGTGGTGGTAGGAGCCTCTCCCGCCTCCTCAGCAGCGCTAAGGATGTCAGACTGCAGCTTAGGCCTGCTCCCTGCTGGCAAATGGAAATCCCCCGAGGGCTCCACGGCTGCCAGGGTGATGTCTGACTTCCAGCTTAGGCCCAATTCCCCAGGGAGTGGGCCTAATCCAGCAGGTGGACATCCTCCGAGGGGTCCCAGACTGCAAGAAGGCATAGGCCAGGCTGAGGGACCCGCCTCCCCAAGTGCACAAATTTTTGTGCACCAGAGGCCTCTAGTATTCATATAATTTTTTAACAGGATATTAGGTTCAAATAAAAAGAATTCTTCAAACATGAAATTCACTTGGAATATTGTAATCATGCTGAGACGAGCACAAAATAAGCCTCTCTCTGGATTTCTATTTTTACTTTGACTAACCTTGCAAGTTAGTTAATTTTGAAGATCATTAAGCCATATACTTGAAAACATGGATTTAATTAAATATTTGGAGTAATTAAAGCCTTCATGAATAATTATAACATTAGCAGTACAAATAAAAATCACACTGTGAATTCTGACATTCCTAATAAAACATTAAATTTGTACATTCATAGTAGAATGAGTTTACAAGGTTAACATTTACCTAACACTCAAAATTCTATTTAACTCTTTACATAATGAAGATTTTACAATCTAATGCATGTTAAAACGTACATGCCACTATAGTTTTTTAAAATATAGCAAATTATCACTGACTGGAAACAGTTTGGCTGTGGTGGTCCATGACCAACACGAAGAAAGATTGTCTATGCCTGTTAATCTTGTGATTATTGATCAAATACATTAGTCCTTCAATTGAAAAAAAATAACAGTGTTCTTAGATTTACAGTATCTAGAAAAGTTGCCTAGTAATAAATCAATCAGTTAGTCATTTAGTCAAACAGTAATTTATGAAAAGGTATATTAGACACTAAACATTGTGGACACAAAAATGCCTGAGACATACTCCCTACGCCAGAGTGCTCATCCTCTGAGAGTGACTAAAATGCAAACAAATATTGGTAGATTGTGACATGATAACAGTTTAAAATGCTCATCTCTATACACAAGATGCTAAAGGAAAACAGAGCAAGGGGACTTTATCCAGCCTAGAGACATAAAAAGGACCAGGGAAGCTTCTTTCACAAAATGATGCCTCAGCTAAGTTCTTAAACTGGAGGAGTTTGCCAAGCAATGGGAATCTGAAAGCAGAAAAAAGGAGGAAGAGATTCCAGACTGAGAACACTGCCTAAGGAGACACCACATCATGGGGGTGCAAATTGGCAGCGTGTTGAGTTGCTGAACCCAGGAGTTAAGAACACACTTCAGTACAGCAGCCTTAAACAAAAGAACATGCTCACTACATTCATACATAATCACAAGTCAGTACAACCATGTATTGAGTCTAAAGGGAACTTGACATCTTCTACTTAAGAAATCAGTATTGCCTGGCCCGTGTGGCTCAGTGGTTGAGCATCGACCTATGAACCAAGAAGTCACAGTTCAATTCCTGGTCAGGGCACATGCCCAGGTTGTGGGCTCAATCCCCGGTGGGGGGGCATGCAGGAGGCAGCCAATCAATGATTCTCTCTCATCACTGATATTTCTATCTCCCTCTTTCTCTGAAATAAATAAATAAATAAATAAATAAATAAATAAATAAATAAATCCAGTATCCTCAAATAGTAAATAATCTGACCTTTACAGAAGTTGAAAGTGACCACTTCACTCAGTACAGTTATTCCTGATGTTTAATTATATAACCAAACTATAAAGGCTGATATGGGAAGAACTCTGGTATTGTAAGATATGCATTACATTTGTATAGTAAGTAACATAAAAGGGATTGTAGGCACTCATATATAGCCATAAACCTGGTGTAAGATCTGTGTTCAAATCCTAGATTTGCCACTTCCAAGCCTGGGACACATTATTTAATTTCTCAGCATTTCATCAGTAAAATGAGGATAATAACAATATCCATCCAAAATTAAATAAGACAATGCAAGTAAGGTGCACAGTGCTTGTGGCACATAGTAAGTGCTCAACCAACAGCTACTCTTATTACAGTATCAAATTCAAGACAGGGAGTCCACGAGATGAGACCAGAGAGATGGGCAGGGACCAGGTAAGGAGGAGAATTAAGGGGTTCAGTTCTGCACATGTTAACAGTGGTGCCTGTCTGACACTGAAGTTTGAAGCTGGAGGAGATATCTGGACTGGGTTTATGAGACATATCCGTGGTAGTTGAAACTATGACAACAGATAAAAGAGCCAGAGAGAGCACAGGAGAAAGAGGCGCCATGGACAGGGGAGCATGGAACCCTAAGAACCTTTGGAGAAACCCTTAAAATTGTGGTCAGAAAGAAATGAGCAGACCAAAGACATGGCAGCACTAGAGCAGTTTCCAGAAGGTAAAAAATGAACACTATCAAATAGTGCAAAGTTTTGTAAAATAAAGGTATGTTTTTAGTAGTTGTTCCAAATTAAGTACCTGAGAAATAAATGCTTTCGGTTTTTCCCAAACCCTGCAATAACCAATGCTTTGAATTTATATAGCATGTCTTGACAGTTCAAAGCTATTTTACCCTGTCATTTATCTTCATACTGTCCCTGCAAGTGGAAGAGGTACAAGTTACCTAAGGTTATGAAAGGAGTTAAAGCAGAATTAGGTAAACAGTGTAAGGAGTGGAAGAAGGAAGAATCATGGAGCTAGCTAAAACTACAAAATATTTTGCAGAAAAAAACAGGATAGCAGAAACACAGGATGTTTTTCTTGCAAGTGTAAAATAAAATGTTGTAAAAAGGCCAGGAACCAATCAGAGAGCGGCACAGATAGACAAAGAGTGGGCCTTTAGCAGATATAAGGAGAAGAGCAGAATGCTTTGGTGGCAAATCATTTGGATTCCCTCCCCGAGTGGGGAGTCTGTGTTTGCCTATAATAAACTCCTGCCGTACTTGAATTCCTCTGGTCTATGGCTTCATTCCTCGATTCCATGAGACACGACCCTAGGAAGAATTCCTGCTCACCAGGTCCAGTATCAGTTACAGTGATAATAAGAAGTAAGTCAACAGCAGTTTCCATGTGAAGTTTAAATACAATGGCTTGTAAAAACAATAATTATTATTATTTTAAAGGATAACTTGAACCATTTTGATAACTTGAACCATAAGATTTACTCACATTTATATATATACTAGAGGCCTGGTGCACAAAAATTTGTGCACTCAGGGGGGTCCCTCAGCCTGGCCTGTGCCCTCTCGCAGTCTGGGAACCCTTGGGGGAACACCACCTGCTGGCTTAGGCCCGCTCCCCGGGGATTGGGCCTAAGCTGGCAGTCAGACATCCCTCTGGCAGCCCGGAAGCCCTCGGGTATGTCCACTTGCCAGTGGGAGCAGGCCCTAAGCTGCAGTCTGACATCCCTAGCGCTGCTGAGGAGGCGGGAGAGGATCCCACCACCACCGCTGTACTGACAGCCGTCAGCCTGGCTTGTGGCTGAGCAGAGCTCCCCATGTGGGAGCGCACTGATCACCAGGGGGCAGCTCCTGCATTGAGTGTCTGCCCCCTGGTGGTCAGTGTGTCATAGTGACCAGTCATTCCCAGTCATTCTGCTATTAGGGTCAATTTGCATATTACTCGGCCAGCCTGGGTGAGGGGCTGATGGCTGTTTGCAGCTGGCCACGGCCCCCAGCCACCCAAGCTCCCAGTGGAGGCTGGCTGGAAGCAGGTATCTGGGATTTATTTAGCTTCTATAATGGAAACTTTGCTGCCTTGAGCAGAGGCCACAGTCGGCCAGGGCAGGCGGGAAGCTTGGCTTCCTCCATCACTGGGGTAACCAAGCCTCCTTGCTTGCTCCAGCTCCATGGCTGCCGGCCACCATCTTGGTTGGGTTAATTTGCATATAGTCGCTCTGTTTGGCTGGTGGGCGTGGCTTGGGGCATAGCGGAGGCGCAGTCAATTTGCATGTTTCTCTTTTATTAGATTATATATACACATAGATATACTAGTACATCAGGTATCCCGGTAGTCTGCCTCATTTCCATCAAGATAATTTATAATTTTTTCCCCACATTTAGGCCCATCAGAATCATAACCTAGTTCCTGGACGTAATAGAAGGTATATTACCTAGTTATAGGTAAATTAACTAAAGTCATAAATTGCATGCTGTTAATAAAAGCTACCCATAGGAAAAAAAAATCCCTAACCGGTTTGACTCAGTGGATAGAGTGTCAGCCTGCAGACTCAAGGATCCCAGGTTCGATTCCGGTCAAGGGCATGTACCTTGGTTGCGGGCACATCCCCAGT
>NW_005370315.1:906756-909277 GCF_000412655.1 Myotis brandtii | reverse complement strand
CTCTCATCAATGTTTCTAACTCTCTATCCCTCTCCCTTCCTCTCTGTAAAAAATCAATGAAATATATTTTTAAAAAAATAAAAATAAATAAATAAATAAAAGCTACCCATGATGTTGATGAAAATCAAGTCATAGTATTTTTCTGCTTAAAGTCCTTAAAAAGAATCAAGACCAAACTCTGTATACTCTTCTTCTGCCACTCCCCAGCAGGCCTATAAGACCAGGAATTCTCCCAGTCCTTCCTGAGATATCTGTGCGACCACAGTAAATAGATCCTAACTTTGTCGTGTAACTTATCATACAGTCTCCTCTACTAAAAGCTCTCTTCATCAACTCTGTAGCCCCAGGATCAAATGTGTGAGGCATCTTTACTGAATGAAAAAACATAAATATAATATGTCATTCCCCCATTTGCTGAGTAAAAATTAAGCAAAATTAAAATATATAACTTTAAGCAAAAAGGTACATATAGAATTTATAAAACTTTTTACCTCAAGGTAAAAGTTCAGTATTAAAGAATGTAATTAAAATCACATATCTTCTAACATCAAACTGACTAAAGTTTTCTGAAAAAGTTTACAAGCTCATGGTTTCGGGGTAATAATTAACAGTGTTTATTTCAATTAACAGTGAAAACTATTTTTAAAACTGAAATAATTTCCAGTAAAAAAAAAAAAAAAAAGGAAAGTAGGGATTAAGAGAGTAAAGGCCTGTTTTATATATTTTATCTCATGGTCTCTTTTTATATAAAAATGTACAACGTAGCATACCAGAAATATAAGCAACATAATATTGAAGTTTTAACTTAGATTCAGAAAACACTTGAATTTGAATATTTTCTGAATGACATTACTGCAATCATTTGAACATCTACAACTCTAAACCGCATCTGCCAACTAAGGAAGACAATACTTCAAAGGAGGTCATTACATAAAAGCTATTTCTAAAAAATATTATACAAGTCAAAATAAAATATTTCATTAAAAAACAAAATTTGAGACGTCAAAACTGATATGTATTACCTAAAATATTTAAAACTATACGGAGCAGGTTCTAAATTTACAAGTAACAAATACATACATGGAAAGGGATTTGGAAACACTGTTTTATAACAGATAGTTAAGAGAATGAAAAAAACCTACCAGAAAGAAAATGATACAATGAAAAAAATTATGATGTGACTTTATTGTGCAAGTGTATGACTTTCTGAGATTTTTATTCAG
The DNA here is from genome assembly GCF_000412655.1 of Myotis brandtii. Taxonomy (NCBI): domain Eukaryota; kingdom Metazoa; phylum Chordata; class Mammalia; order Chiroptera; family Vespertilionidae; genus Myotis; species Myotis brandtii. The sequence goes on along the minus strand of NW_005370315.1, from coordinate 908,054 downwards.
ATAGTACAGCCCAGGAAAACAGCACACCAAATACACTATCTGGACTCATGGAGTACTAATAAGTAGTAAGAGGATCAAACTTGGGATCATATGCTTTTAAATCTTGATCAAGTGAAATTTTTAGTGTCAGTTTGTTGATTTCTAAAATATAAAGGGATAGAATCAGGATATCTCTAGGTCCTAGCCTACCCTGAAATTCTAAAATTCTTAATTTGAATAAACAAGAAGTTGTAGGGAGATAAAAAGAAATGTAAGATATTCCAGTTCTGCATACAACACATCAGATAATCCCTGCTAATCTGTATGTACAGCTTAATTTAAAAAATTAGGAGCTCAGCAATTTCTAGAAATGGTATAGATTTATGGTTATATTTATTTAGAACAAGAAAGATGGCTATTAGAGTACTAACTGTTCCCCCACTGAAAAAAAATTCACAGCAAGGATGACATTGCACATCACTGTATGTTTCCCAGACACCACACTGGTCAATGCACACTGCTTACTGTGACATCTGAGGCTCTTCCTTCAGACTTGGTCACAGTGAACAGCAATTTACTTAGAAATTTGAAGGAAAGCTTTGCTTGTCTGAAATATGACATCAAAAAACACAGATGGGCAAGGAACTAGTAATTCCAGGGAGTAACTGTGGGGAGGAATGGTAGGAGATGAATAGAGTGCAGGGAACTTCAAGGATTTATTGCCTTTTCTTTAGAAAAAAAAAAATGACATGTCATGAGCAAAGGTAAATATTCTTAAAACTTGGGTGATAAGCACATGAGTACTTACTATATTTTTCTTTTTGTTTAAATGATGGTAAAATTACTCTTATTATTTTTACATTATAATCTACTTATATAAAAACCACGGGTGGTGTTCATCACGACCACAACCACCCTGACCAAACGGAAGGAAGTCAGTCCTGCAGGGGTTGTCTTGGCAACGTCTGCGCCCTCCTCCGAGCTGTTTCCTGTAAGGGCGAGGTTTGAGGCAGGAACCTGCCCTGGGAGCATGGAGGCATATCTTTCTAAAGTGTGCCGTGCCAGCACGGCCGGGGTGAACCTGAGTGGGGGCAGCTGAAAGGCTTAGAAAAGACAGAGAATGAAATCTGGGTCTCGATGGGACGCTGCTTCTCTGAGAGACAGCGACCATGCCCACAGCCATGCCTTTATTTTATAGCAGATGCTATGAGGCAAAATAAGGGTGTGACCAAGATGTTTACAACATTCTCCTGGGTTTCAATCCTACTCAACTACATGCACCTGAACTCTATCAAGCCTACATCACTCAGGCACATGGG
>NW_005370315.1:893179-905544 GCF_000412655.1 Myotis brandtii | reverse complement strand
TGTTGTTATATCCTTTTGTTACTGTTTATTTATTAATAAATTTATATATTATTTTCATATACATTTTACTAATTTCCTTTCATCTCTCACATTTCTATTATAGAGAAAGGGCAAATAGCAATATTAAAATATCTCTGCTAATTATTCCCTTTTTTAAAAAAATATATTTTATTGATTTTTTACAAAGAGGAAGGGAGAGGGATAGAGAGTTAGAAACATCGATCAGCTGCCTCCTGCACACTCCCCACTGGGGATGTGCCCGCAACCAAGGTACATACCCTTGACCGGAATCAAACCCAGGACCCTTGAGTCCACAGGCCGATGCTCTATCCATTGAGCCAAACCGGTTAGGGCAATTGATTCCCTTTTAATGTGCACGAATTTCATGCACCGGGCTACTAGTCTTATATAATAAAGAGCTAATATGTTAATTAGACCAAATAGCAGAACGACCGTCCGGACAATTGTCCGGACGATGCCAGGGCTGCGAGGGCTGAGCCCCTTGCACAAATTTCATGCATTGGGCCTCTAGTATGACATTAAATTCTTGCTGTAAACATTCTTTCACTTAAATTATTATGAATTGTCTGCTTCTTATAAGTGGGCCATTCCTGAAATCATGCTCATAGTAAGCTTAGGGAGCAGAAATTTCTTCAAGACCCAGGTAAATTAAATCCCTCCCAAAATCCTGCTACCAATTCCTGATAAAAATCTTGAAGATCATCTTTCAACTGTTGAATATTCTATCATACTTTATATGCACTATTTCATCAACTAGATGCTACTTGATATAAAAATAGGAGTTCAGAGTAGGTAGGTGATAATATGTAAGGATGAAGACTAAGGATGAAGACCTGCTTACAGATATTTACTGGTCCAGATATTTACTGAGCAGCATGGTTTAACAGACCTTGTGTTGAGCCCAAGATGAAGACTGCTCCCGATACACAAAATAAATATGAATAGAGATCTAAATGTTAAAAGTTAAAACATAAGTGTACTAGAAAAAAGTATAAGTGAATATAATCTTGGAGTAGTAATGAACTTCCTAATTTTACACTGAAAGAATGATATATTTGAATAAAATATTTTAAAATTTTATGATTCACAAAAACCACCAAAAAATTTCAAACCATAATAGAAGAAAAATATATTCAACATATACTACAGAGAAACAGTTCCTATGATAAACAAAATCCTCTTTTAAACTAAGAAAATTCAATAAGAAAATGAGTGCAGCTGCCCCAATAGAAAAACATCAAAGAGAATCATTGGGAAATTCCCCAGACAATACAAATGTCCAAGGAAAAAATGTTTAATCTTACCAGTAAACATGAAAATAAAAACTGCCCGGCCGGCATGGCTCAGTGCTTGAGCTTCAACCTATGAACCTGGAGGTCACATTTCAATTCTGGGTCAGGGCACATGCCCAGGTTGCAGGCTCGATCCCCAGTAGGGGACCTGCAGAAGGCAGCTGATTGATGATTCTCTTTCATCACTGATATTTCTCTCTCTCTCTCTCCCTCTCCATTCCTCTCTGAAATCAATAAAAAAATATATTTTTTAAAAAAGAAAAAAACTAAAACTAGTGTTTTCCTTTAACAAAACAACTCCAACTTTTTAAGGGAAAAGAAGGCACTCTTAAACACTGCTAGTAGGAGTAGAAATTAGTTTTTTAAAAAAAGCTTTTCTGAAGAGCAATTTGACAATATATATTAAATGCCTTAAACTTTTTCATATTATTTGATCTGGAATTTTCAAAGATATTTATGTAAAAATGCTCCCCAAAGCATTGTTGGTAAATAGTGAACTATTTTAAACATTCTAAATATATAATAACAGGAATGATTAAACACACTTTAATAAATGTATGCAACACACTACTCTGCTGCTATTAAAAAAAGATGTTGAAAAAATATGTAAGGATGCAAAAAGATATGAGTTATACATTAAAGCAAAAATAAAAAGCTGTGAAACAGCACTATTACTTCATTGTTGTTTTAAAATTTACATGTATGTAAGAAATTCTGCACTTAAAATACTAAAAATGGTAATCTCTAGAGGCATGAGCTTATGGGTAACTTAAATACTAGTATACTACTTTTAGCTTAACTGAGCCTTCAATGTTCTCCAATAAACATACATTAGCTTTAAATAGCAATAAACATAAATTATTTTTAAATGTTTGAAAAATAACAATAGCTCCTGCCTACAAGGTATCTTGGAGAACTAGTGAAAAGATTAAACATTTCACTATAATAAATGATTAAATATAGAGACAAATACAAGGTGCTAGGTAAATACAATAAAAGGGTGAATAATGTAGCTGGAATTCAAAGACAGTTTCCTAAAGAAAAGAATCTCCCAGCTGAAATTTGAAGCATGATAAGGAACAGCCAAAGAAGAAAAGGCATCTGGAGGAAAGGGGGAACTAGAGAACTTAAGTATCCCAAATTTGGCATGACAATAGGAGAAAGAATGGCTATGAACAGTCCACTTAGCCAGTTAAGGACAAATCATGAGTAACTTGTAAGTAATAAGATTAGATGCTATTCCTAAGGCAATTAGGAAAGATTTTGAAGACTTAAAATCCATTGTATACTACAAAAGACCACTGACTGCAGTGTGAAGGATTAATCAAAAGGGGATAGTGGAAAATCTGCCAAAGAAATGGGAGAGCCCAGCAGGTGTAGTTCAGTGGTTGAGCATCAACCTATGAACCAGGAGGTCACAGTTCAATTCCTGGTCAGGGCACATGCCCTGGTTGAAGGCTTGATCCCCAGTGTGGGGTGTGCAAGGAGGCAGCCAATCGATGATTCTCTTTCATCATTGATGTTTCTATCTCTCTCTCCCTCTCCCTTCCTCTCTGAAATCAATAAAAAATATATTTTAAAAAAAAGAAATCTGGGAGAGAATGGAATAATGGATAGAGCATTGGGTATGGCAAAGCTGAAAAGAGTGCAAGATAATTAAGTGGTTAAAACAACAGGTAGAAATCAAAGGATACTGATGATTTAAGAGAATAAAACACAAAAGGGTGTCCAGGATTACTCTTGTCCTCTGATTTGGGTAACAAAAAGACACAAGCAATTTGTCATGGAAATCAGAGACTTAAGCGCAATTTGGATGTGGTGGGATTGAGGGTTCTGTGAACTGGAAATGTAAGTCTTCAAGTGGTAGATGAGTCTTTGTGCTGGAAACTTGTACTTGGGAGTGAATGTTGAGGTGGTAGCTGAAGTCCCAATATTAGGTGAGATTGACCACAAAGAGAGAATATGTAGAAGAAAATAGTTGAAGACAAACCCTGGGGCAAACTTGGGGAGTCAGATGAAGAAAGGCTAACTGGCAAGTAGACACAGAAAAGGAAAAAGGCAGAAAAGCAAAGATTTAAAAATTCAGGAAACTTATTGTTGAGAGTATTACAAATGTAATATCCACTTCCACCAAGTTCCCACCCTGCCCCAGGCCTTCCTAATTTTTGTGTTCATAGTTAATGCATATGTGCATATGTTCTTTGGTTAACTTCTTCTCCCCCACACCCCCTTCCCTCTGAGATTCGTCAGTCTGTTCCATGTTTATATGCCTTTAGATCTATTTTATTCATCAGTTTATTTTGTTCATTAGATTCTTTATTTATTTTGATTTTTAGATTAAATCATTGATAGATATGTATTTATTGCCATTTTATTGTTCATGTTTTTTCTTCTCCTTCTTTTCCTCTTCTTCCTGAAGAATACCCTTCAACATTTCATGTAATACTGATTTAGTGTTGATGAACTCCTTTAGTTTTTTCTTGTCTGTGAAGCTCTATATCTCACCTTCAATTCTAAATTATAGCTTTGCTGGGTAGAGTAGCTGTAGGTTCTTGCTATTCATGGCTTTGAATATTTCTTTCCACTCCCTTCTGGCTTGCAAAGTTTCTGTTGAGAAATCAGCTGATAGTCGTATGGGCACTCCCTTATAGGTAACTAACTGCTTTTCTCTTCCTGCTTTTAAGATTCTCTCTTTGCTTTAACCTTTGCAATATGAATATATATACATATATATACATATATACATATATATACACATATATACATATATATCCTCTAATAATACAGGCACCCCAGTGGGGACCCCCACCCTGAAGGGTGTGTGAGCAGCTGCAAACAGCCATCATCCCCTCATCCAGGCTGGCCAGGCACCCCAGTGGGGACCCCCACCCTGAAGGGTGTGTGAGCAGCTGCAAACAGCCATCATCCCCTCATCCAGGCTGGCCAGGCACCCCAGTGGGGACCCCCACCCTGAAGGGTGTGTGAGCAGCTGCAAACAGCCATCATCCCCTCATCCAGGCTGGCCAGGCACCCCAGTGGGGACCCCCACCCTGAAGGGTGTGTGACCAGCTGCAAACAGCCATCATCCCCTCATCCAGGCTGGCCAGGCACCCCAGTGGGGACCCCCACCCTGAAGGGTGTGTGACCAGCTGCAAACAGCCATCATCCCCTCATCCAGGCTGGCCAGGCACCCCAGTGGGGACCCCCACCCTGAAGGGTGTGTGACCAGCTGCAAACAGCCATCATCCCCTCATCCAGGCTGGCCAGGCACCCCAGTGGGGACCCCCACCCTGAAGGGGGTGTGACCAGCTGCAAACAGCCATCATCCCCTCATCCAGGCTGGCCAGGCACCCAAGCGGGACCCCCACCCTGATCCGGGACACCCTTCAGGGCAAACCAGCCGGCCCCCATCTGTGCACCAGGCCTTTATCCTATATAGTAAAAGGGTAATATGCCTCCCAGCACTGGGATCAGCGAAGCCACAAGGCCTCCCAAACCCGGGATCAGGGGAGCCGCAAGGCCTACCGGCACCGGGATCAGCGGAGCCGCGAGGCCTCCCAGCACCGGGATCAGCGGAGCAGTGAGGCCTCCTAGCACCGGGATCAGCTGAGCAGCGAGGCCTCACTGCCCCGGTGTCAAGCGGAGCCACGAGGCCTCCCAGCACTGGGATCAGCGGAACTGATCCCCAGGGCAACTAGCTGTGAGGACCAGCTGTGACTACGGTGGAAGAGCTGCTGTGCAGGAGACATCACTATGGGGCAGGACTTGCTTCAGTGGGGCTTGGTGCTCAGCGAGTCTGTCCCGAGTGTGTTGCTCGTGGATGTGTAGAGCTATAATCTGGTGTGGTCTGAAGCTGTCCACTGGTGCATTGTATCTTGGGTCCCCATGAAGGTGCAAAGTCAGCCACTGCCTATGCCCTGCCTGGAGTCACCTATCAGGAGCTACAGAGTGATTTGCAGATGGCTGATAATTATATTAGGCTTGGAAGTGCCCAGGAGAGGCCAAGCTGTGAAACAAGGCAGGCTGCTATTAGTTCTGGGTCTGGGGCCACTTATTGAGTCGTATGGGGCATGCTGATGCCAGCTGCTACTTGAGAGATTTTAGGAAAGTCTGAAGCCTGAGCCAGGACAGGCCATTCATATGGAAAAGCTGCTGCAAACAGCTTGGGTGGTGCTGCAAATTGGTTGGGGCGGGATGTCAAGGAGTCACCAGAGTGGAGTGAACAGTGTGAGCTAGGCTGATGGAAACTCATATATAGTACCTGCCAGTCAGCTCTGTGAAGGGGGAGGACTCAGCATCAGAACAATGACTTCTGCCAGCACGTTTGTCTGGGAGAAAGGCTCCCCCAAGTTCTTGCCTGCTGCCAGACAATCCAGTTCCTCCCAGTATGTCCCTAGGTCCCCCAAGTCGCTGCCCCAGTGCTGGAGCTTAAAGAGAGCAAGTCTGAGTAAGTCCATGCACCAACCCTTTAAGAGGAACTGTGTGGGACTCCAGCAAGCTCCGTGTCATTCAGCCACTCTCTCCACTGGTTTTTATAGCCCGAAGTTACAAGGGTTTCTCTTCCCAGCACTGGTCTGATGGCGTCTGGTGTGGGGTGAGCCTCCTTGCTTCTATTGGAACCACTGCAGCCTATATATCACTCCTAATTTAAAAAAGGACACACATGGGTGTCAGACCAGCACATTCTACGCCTCTACCCCTTGCAGTCTCAATGTGCTTTCTTCTTTACTTCTCTAGTTGTAGGATTTCCACTCAGCCAGATTTAAGGTTCTAAATTATGACTGTTCTGTATTTCAGTTGTAATTTTGATGTGGTTGTGGGAGGCGGCATGGACCAGCATTTACCTACACTGCCATCTTGGTTCTCCTCAATAAGAGATTGGTTTTATATGTCAAACTAGTGGTCCGGTGCATGAAATTTGTGCAGGGGGGGGGGTTCCCCCTCAGCCCAGCCTGCACCCTCTCCAATCAGGGACCCCTTAGAGGATGTCTGACTGCCGATTTAGGCCCAATCCCTGCAGTCGGACATCCCTCTTGCAATCTGGGACCGCTGGTTCTTAACTGCTCACCTGCCTGCCTGATCGCCCCTAACTGCCTCTGCCTGCCTGCCTGGTTACCCCAACCCCTCTGCCTGCCTGCCTGATTGCCTCTAACCTGCCTGCTTGGCTGATCCCTCTAACTGCCTCTGCCTCCCTGCCTGATCGCGCCTAACTGCCCTCCCCTGCCGACCTGATCTCGCCCCCAACTGCTCTCCCCTGCCAACCTGGTCTCGCCCCCAGCTGTCCTCCCCTGCCAGCCTGATCGCCCCCCCAATTGCTCTCCCCTGCCAACCTGGTCTCACCCCCAACTGCCCTCCCCTGCCGGCTTGATCGCTCCTAACTGCCTCTGACTTGGCCCCCACCATCATGGCTTTGTCCGGAAGGAAGTCGGATGTCCGGAAGATGGCTGGTCGACCCAGTCTAATTAGCATATTACCCTTTTATTAGTATAGATGATGCCAAGAGATTGAAAATAATTCATTGTATATAATAACCATGCTGCATTTATATAGTACAAACAACTGAATTGAAGGGTCTATGTCAAGCATGTCAAACTCAAAGGCTAACATGGGCCAAATATATAAGGTTTAAGTTTATGTGTGTTGCAAAAAAACAAAAGCTTCAATTTTCATAGAAACATAGGTTTATTTTGATAGAGACATGCTGAATACAAAGGGCTGAAATAAATGAGTAATTGTTAACATAAAATAATAGAACATTTTAATAAAAACTGATATTTTTTCTTGAACATTAACTTGCCAGACACTGAATAACTGCACAAATAAGCATAATGCAAATAAACCTATTTTTCTTGTTCTCCAAAAGCAAAATATTTCCTATTGTGCACACCAAACAAGTCAGAACAAGACTAATGACTTGCCAATTGGCTGCTAAAATATTCACTGCTAGTATTAGTGAAGAGAAATGGTGCACCTGCACATAAGGGAAATGGATGCAACACGATTACAGTAATCAGTTATTAGCAAACATAGTTTGTTATTAATAATTATGTATAAAGGATATTGTAAAAGTTACGAAATTTTTATTAAAACACTAGAGGCCCAGTGCATGAAATTCATGCATGGGTAGGGTCCCTAGCGGCTGCCAGACGGGGCCTCCCTTCATTCCACGCTGCCCCCTGGTGGTCAGTGCACATCATAGTGAGCAATCGAACTCCCAAGGGGACACTTTGCATATTAGGCTTTTATATATATAGACTAGAGGCCCAATGTACAAAATTCATGCAAAAGTAGGCCTTCGCAGCCCCGGCTTCGTCTGGAAGGTCATCCAAACAGTCGTTCTGCTGTTCAGCCGTTTGGTGGATTTGCATATTACACTTTTATTATTATAGATTTCGTACATACTGTTATATTGGCTGGGCTGCAAAAATATTCGTTGTGGGCCTCGAGTTTGACATGCTTGGTCTAGGCAGAAGTCTTCTAATGAAAGATGTTAAGGAATATATGAGAGAGGAGGGAGCTGGTTGAGAAAGTGCCTGTAAGCCATTGCCAACTGTTGAGTTTGGGGTGAAAGGAAGGAGAAAGGGTAAGAGAAAGAGGGAGAGAGGGTTATTTAATATGGCAGACACAGAATAATGGCCCCCCAAAGATGTCCACATCCTAATCCCTGGAACTTGTGAATATGTTACCATACATGGCAAAAGAATTTTGCCAAAATGATTAAGGTTCTTGGAGGGGGAGTAGATCTTTGAGTACCCAGGAAATCACAAGATTCCTTATAAGGGAGAGACAGAAGATCAGAGGAGAACATGCTATGCTATTGGCTTTGAAGATGGAGGGAGGGGCATGGGCCAAATAACAGACAGCCTCTTCCTTTGGTGGAAAAGACAAAGAAAAAAAGATTCTCTCATAGACCCTCCAGAAGGTATGCAACTCTGCTGACCAATTTTAGGCTTCTGGAGTCAAAACTATAAGATAATAAATTTGTGCTGCTTGAAATCACTAAGTTAATATAATTTGCTACAGCAGCAAAAAGAAACATTTAGTTTGCTTTGTTTTTTTTAGGTAAGGAAGCTGAGGGTCTTTATGACTTTAATTAAATTTAGTTTTAAATCCTAGTTCTAGAAATCATATCTATCTCTATATATACCCCTCAGAGACCCAGGCTTTCCCCCACATAATCAGCAACCCCCAAGGCAGAAGACAGTAGCCTAGACCTGACAAATGATCACACCATCTGGACCTCTGGCGGGCTAACCACAACATCTTGACTCAAGTTATGTTTCAGTTCCTGAGCCCTAAGGTGGAACCACCACTGGCTATTTTCCCATGAGACCAGACAGACACTGGAAAAGACCGCAGAGCTGTCCTCACGACCTGAAGTGATGATTCACTACCCTTACTCCATCTCCAACCAATCAACTCCCAGCTCAACCCAAACCCCTAATCCACCATGTCTTGAGATTTTGCCCTATATAATCTGTAACCTACACGCCACAGAGGAGTTCCAGCTTCTGAGCATTCGCTTCCCATTCTCCTGGATGGTGCCATTCATCAATAAAATAGTCTTTCTCCACTGCAATTCTCAGGGTCTAGTGTTTGGCTTTGCTAGAGCCGAGTGAACAAACTCTTCCTGTTCTATAACCACAGTAAGAGGAGCTTGAACATGTTTATGTACTAAAGAAGAAATAGAAGCGAAGCTCTGAGGGAAAAACAGAAAGACTTATTTAGTTTGGATAATAAAATTGAATAATAAATTTTGGGATAAAAATTTAGATTGATTCTTGCATCCCAGAAGTCCTATCTTTGATCTCTAGCCAAATGCTGAGCAACTGAAGTTCACCAGGAAGTGGGAAGAAATGAAATAAAGAGCACAGGCATAAGAATTAGCCTGGGAAAAGAAAATGGACCCTTCCTCCACTAACATAGAAAATGATAGGTATAAAATGAATTGAGGAGGGTAATTTACTAATCAGCTCTTGTCTCCTAGGATCATAGGTGTTATTTACTGAGTAAATACTATGTGCAAAGCATCAAGTAGTTGGGTAAATTTTCTTTCTCAAAATGCTGCATGACCGAAATTATCCACACTTGACACATAAAAAATTGCCAAAACTCCTAGGATTCAAACTTGAATCTGTTTGACTCAAAACACTATACTGAGAAATTGGGCTGACACCACCATACCAAGTGATCTAGGTAAACACCACCAGTCAGGAGACATATCAACATCACACACTCCTGGATGTAATGTACTGAGAAGGATACCTAACCTTTGTGGCATCCCTCTGCCCAACTAATGCAACAACACCTTTACCAAATCACAAGAAAACACCAAACACATTGAAGGGGGTTCTACAAAACAACAAACAAATACTCTTCACAGTCTCAAGGTTTTAAAAAACAAGGAAAGACTGAGGAACTACCACAGATTGAGGGAGACCAAAGAGACATGGCAAAGCAATATGGAATCCTGGAATAGATCTCTGACTAAAAAAGGGCATTAGGTGTTAAAACTGGTAAACTCAGAATAAAGTCTGTAATTTAGTTAATAGCATTGTATCAAAGTTAATTTCTTAGCTTTGACCACTATATTGTGGTCTCAAAATAAAAGTTAGTTTTTTAAAAACCCACACTGCCTGGCTGTTGTGACTCAGTGGCTGAGCATCAACCCATTAACCAAGGTCACCAGTTTGATTCCCAGTTAAGGCACATGCTCAGGTTGCGGGCTCGATCACCAGTATGGGGCATGCAGGAGGCAGCTGATCGATGATGTTTCTCTCTCATCAATGTTTCTACCTCTCTCTAAAAATCAATAAAAATATATTTTAAAAAATAAGTAAAAATAAAAACCCAACACTATATTGCACTGCTTCTATAGGAGCACGACACTTATATAACTATGGGTCTAGCTATTAGTCTATTCAAAACTAATTTACATAGATTGAAAGCCTAGTTCAGATTCTGACTGTTGGTTAACAATAGCATGCCTATTGTCCCTGAATTATCTGGCATGATAATTACCTGGCATGATAAGCAAAAATTTCATATATACTTTAAATCAGTTTGCTCACTTCTCATTTACTCCAGTAACTGCAACTACATATGCCAATATTATTTACATCAAGATGATTATTGCTAAGGAGTGATCAAAATACATACAATATTTTGCAAATATTTATTTAGGCACTATTATGAAGTAAGCATTGAACAATGATACTTAAAAGATGGGTGTAATCTAACTTGTTTTTAATTCCTTTGGCTGTTAACTCTATCCAACAGTGAGAGATACTACTATTTACCTATGCCTCTACATTAGGCCATGTAGATCAGGGAGTTCCCATAGAATTACACTGTAAACCATATATGTAAGTTTAAATTTTCTAGTAACTGCATTTTATTTTATTTTTTTTTCTAGTAACTGCATTTTAAAAGTGAAAATAAAAGATACAATCATTTTACTATAATTCATTTAATCCTGTACATGCAAAAGTTATTTCAACATGTAATCACGCTGAAAAAAAAAGACATGATATTTACTTATTTTTTATTTTTTGCATAATAAATCTTCTAAATCCACTTTGTATTATATTATATACTTCAGCATCTCTATTAGGACTAGCCACATTTCAAATGCTCAACTGCCACATGCAGCAAGTGACTACTCTACTGGACAACACAGATCTAGATGCTACTTAGACAAAGATACATTCTCCTCTCTCTGAACTCTATCTTTTCTTTAAACGATTAACCCCGATGTTACACTATACCTGCTAAGAGAAGCAAACACAAAGAATGATGAAATAAACTGAAAACTCCTTTGGAGTGCAAGCTTTTTGGGTGTTTTAGTTAAAAGAAGACATGGTATTGTGCCCTCTTCTAAAAACAACATACATTTTAAAAAAGCAGAAATAGGGGAAAAAAAGAAGAGAGACCATTTATTATGAGTGATCCTCAAATCTCAGTAGAGATTCTGTTATGAGCACATAAGATGATTAGAACAAATCTATATACCCAAACACATCTTTGACTCTATCAGTCAATCATATTACTTATATTTAAAACATTCAAATCCAATTAAGAGGGAATAATTTTAAAAGTTTTGTTTAGAGCACATTTCTTTTCCAAATGTAGACATACACTTTTTCCTTATAACATACAAGTATAGCTTTTCAGATTTACTCTTTAAAGGATAGCTCATCCTTACTGCAAACACTATGCTTGAAATGTTAATTTAAAAAAAAAACACACAAAAATTTTACTACAATTTACCCTTGGCCTAATTCCAAAGTAGAACTGTAAGAAGTCGTTATTTTTTATAAAGAGTAACCAACTTAAGCTTTCTTTATAGGTTGAGCCCCTCAATTTAAAAAAAAACAAAACATCATTTTCACTGATTCCTTCCTAGTACAGTGCCTCTGGCACATAAGATTTTCTCAACAAATACTTGTTGAGAAGTGGATGAATGAATATCTGGCAATGAATATTAATATATCTGGCATTTCAAAATAAAAAGTTAAGAATTAGACTCTTTCAATGAAAAGGATTAACTAGATTTCAATTGAAGCGAACCTACAGTTAAGAAAACCCTTTCCATCAGTTACTGGCATTTAATACAACACTCCTGAGGCACAGATGTTATCACCCCTCATTAAATATATGAGGAAGGTGGGGCCAAAAAACTGTAAAGTCATACACCGTAATTATGAAGTAGTGGAGCCAGATTTCAAGCCCAAAGAAGTCCTCAAACAGGACGTGTGTGACTGTGTTGGAAAGGGGTGTGTGAATGTTATGAAAACAATATCCCATGCTTCTCTACTTAAAAAAAGAAAATCCTCATTACAAAAACTTCAGAGGATTAATACACACGTGTACAAAATCCACAACTCTTAGAGTGTTTTGAACCCATTTAAATTATAACAACAAGCGCTCTTGCTGAAGCCTTAAACGCAGCTCCACAAGAAGGCGGCATCCTTCTGTCCTTCCCTCCGGGGACCAATCAAACCGGGAACGACAGCATCCCCCGCGGCCTGGGACGGGCTCGCCCGGCCCCGA
>NW_005370315.1:890453-892897 GCF_000412655.1 Myotis brandtii | reverse complement strand
GCCGGGAGGGCGGAGGAAGAGGCGCAGATTCACAGACCCGAGCAGGGTAGCGGGCCGACCGGAGAAAACCCTCGCGTCGACGCGCTGACGTCCCTCCCCGGCGTGGCGGGCCCTTCCAAGCACCGCCCATACGCCCCTCCAATCATCGTTCGCGGGCCGGCGGTGGGGGCCTCTGAGTGGCTGGAGGGCCCGGCTCTCCTCCCCTCCCGCCCCCCCGTTTCTGCCCGAGAGGTGGGAGGAAGAAGGGGGAGGGGTCTAGAAGAAGGAGGTGTTGTCCCGGGAAGATGATTCTCGTTACTAGGCAACGGGAGCGTCCAGCGATGGTCGGAGGAATCACGGACAAATCTCAGGCGAGGTTTACCTGTACATCCATGCAAAAGTGTGTTACAGCCGAGGGTGCTGCTCCTCCTCCGTCTCCAGTCACAGCTGAGATCCAAAGATCTCAGGTCTTGTGCGTGTTTTGTTTTGTTTTATGCACCAGGGATAGTGATCCACTGAGATTACAGCAGGCTGACTGCACAACTATAGAAACAATACATTGGGGGAATTATTACGAAGACAAGGGGAAAAACTCATTTCCTAATTATATCAATAGTTCAGATGAGAGTGACATGTTCATTTGTATAATGTCATTGCTGTTTGTTACATAAAATGTGAAATAGAATTATATATTAATTGTGTAGGGTGGTATGATTACTAAAGAAATATATGTTTATTGTAGAAAATGTAAAAAAAAATAAAAACCACTAAAAAAGGAATAAGATTTAGAAAATAAGATGTCACTACCCAAAGATAACAAGTGTTAACATTTTGATATATGTTCTTTCCAGGTATTTTAGATACATAGATTGCTAGCTATTTGGTTTCTGAAAGATGGAGTTGGTGATCTACTGGCTCTTTTGCAACCTGTTTTGTATTATTTAAAGAGATATGTGATATATTTTTTTAATATTCTTGGAAAAAGAAATGACAAGTGCATTCCTATAGGAAAAAATCATGCATAATATATAAGGGCCTGTGTATGCATTCAGTTTCTACTAATATATTTTCAAATCCTGGTAAAAGGAGAGAGGGCCCTGGGAAACCCAGTGTATCCAGGGGAAAATAGTGGTTTGGAACTTAGAGTTTTTAAATTATTCTCTGTCTTTACTATGTAATCCTAATTCAAACTCATATACATTACTTACAGTTTACTATCTCTGAAACAAAGTACCCCAACTATAAAAGGAGAATAATAATACCTCCTTTGCAAGGTTGCTATGATGATGAAATGAGAGAAATAAAGCTCAAGTGCTATTTGTAACAAATGAGAGCAGATTTTGAAGTTGGTGTTACCTGTCTCAGAAACACTAATGGCACATATCCTCGTACCTCTTTCCAAACAGCTAGGATCTTATTCACCACTAGTGACCCGATGCACGGATTCCTGCACATTGAAAGGAAATTAATTAGAAGGTGGCCGGCAGGGCAGGACTGGGCAAGATGGGCCAGACACACCCTGGAGCCAACCTCCCATGGTCCCTCCCTGGCCACTGCACCTGGAGTGGTGCTGCGGCTGGAAGGGTGTCTGCAGAGTGAGCGGGGTCCCTCCAGCAGGTGGGGTCCCTCGGCCTGGCCTGCAGGGATCAGGTCAGAACCAGCTCTCTGATACCCCCAGAGGGGTCCCGGAGTGCGAGAGCTCCCTCCTCTCTGGTTCCGGGGTGCATCACCAGAGAACCACCGCTGCCAAGTACTGCAGCTTGGCAGCTCCTGCATTAAGCATCTGCCCCCTGGTGGTCAGTGCACATCATACCTACCGGCCAGCCGGTCGGATGGTTGGATGGTCACTTAGCCTTTTATATATATACTAGAGGCCCGGTGCACAAAAATTTGTGCACTCAGGGGGGTGGGGAGGGGGGTCCCCCAGCCCGGCCTGTGCCCTCTCACAGTCTGGGACCCCTCTGGAGATAACGACCTGCTGGCTTAGGCCTGCTCCCGGGTGGCAGAGGGCAGGCCCAATCCCTAGGTGCAGCCCCTGGTCGGGCTCAGAGCAGGGCTGATTGGGGAGTTGGGGCGCCGCCCCCTGTCATGCACAGAGCAAGGCGGATCGGGAGGTTGCGATGCCACCCTCAGTCACGCTCAGGGTAGGGCCGATTGGGGGATTGGGGCACTGCCCCCTGTCACGCTCAAGGCAGGGTCGATGGGGAGGTTGCAGCGCCACCCCCTGTCACGCACAGAGCAGGGCCCATCAGGGGGGTTGGGGCTCCGTACCCTGTCACGCACAGAGCAGGGCCAATCAGGGGGTTGGGGCGCTGCCCCCTGTCACGCACAGAGCAGGGCCCATCAGGGGGGTTGGGGCTCCGTACCCTGCCACACACAGAGCAGGGTCGATCAGGGGGTTGGGGAGCTCCCCCCTGTCACGCACAGAGTAGGGCCGATAGGGGAGTTGGGGCACCGCCCCCTGT